>NC_081562.1:141703243-141750973 GCF_022355385.1 Mustela nigripes
GAAAGCAGGTTCCCTGCTGAGCAGAGAGCCTGATGCGGGACTCAATCCCACGACCCCCGCCCGAGATCAAGACCAGAGTAGAAGGCAGAGGCTTAAGCCACTGAGTCACCCAGGTGACCTTTTAATAAGACTTTTGAAATTCAGTTCAGTTCAGTTCTTTGAAATTCAGTCTTTTGAAATTCAGTTCTTATCCTAATAGATTATAGGTGCCAGAGAGAAGCAAAGTGCTTCTTTAGTAAGTACTTACGTGGGGAGCCTCTGGAGGCAGACTGCCTGGATCTGAGTCCCAGATCTGCCCCTGTCCAGCTATGTACTTTGGGCAAATTACCTTGCCTATCTGTGCCTCCATTTCCTTATCTGTAAAATGGAACCAGTAGTAGGAGTATGTACCTTGGAGCTTGTTATGAAAGTTACGCACATTAGTACACATCACCTATGCAGAAGAGTGCTGGGCACAGAGCATACATTCAGCATTCAGCATGCCTCCCAGACAGAGGAAGACACTGTGGCAGCATTGGTTCCATTACCAACTTTGGGAGACCTACCAGTGGTCATGCTTATCAGCTAAGAGCATTGTTCAAGGTTGCAAATTTTCTTATCTCCATTTGCTAACTGAGGGGAGACAATGAGTCCCTGTTGCACAGCCCTGGAGCTGCAGCACAGGGTTGGATCTCAGGCCTATCCAGCTGAGCCACGATTCCTAATTACTTCTAAATTCCCGTAAGCTATTAACTAGCATAAGTTTATCTGTTTCACTCAAAATGACGTCTGTTAGGTCAACTATATGAGCTTGCTGATGCTGGACCATTTTTGCCTTACATTTTGTCTGGTTTATCCTAGTAGGGAAAAGCTTCATCATTTAGACTATGACCCATGAAGTCTCAGGCCTCTAACTCCTAGAGGAGGACACCCGACAGCTAGACCAGGGGGTCCAGGGTTGGGGGGAGGGTGGTTTTGTGGGGGAGACACCCACACTCTTCACTTCCCCTGCTTGGCCAAGCAGCCCCTGCCAGCCCACCCAGCTGAACACTGCGGCAGGGGTGGGGCTCAGCCTTCTGGAACTCAGGAAAACAAATCTCCTCACTATCTGAGAAGCTATGATTACTGTGCTTTCAAAACTAACTCTGAGAGCAAGAACCATCTTATTAGATATCCTATAAATAGTATTTGGCTCATAGTGAAAGCTTAATAGATATTTTAGAATTAGAAGAAAAGTCATAATAAGTCCCTTGTTTCTGGAAACAAAAGCACTCTCTGGCTCTTACTGTCTGCACTGCCCAGCTCGGACGGGGCTCTGCAATGCCGAGACACACATGGACACCACTGTCTCGTGCCAGGCTCCCTGCACTGGCCAGCCCGGGGTTCTCCTGCCCTTTTCTCCAGGGAATCATAGTCCTACCTCCTTCACAAAGGAAGCCACTTTACTTCCAGCTTGGGTATTCTTACCCAAATAAGAGGAAACCCTGGCAAACTATTACATCACGTCAACAACAGCATTTCAATCGTGTGGTTGGAGAAGTAGGTGCTTTGGTATCAGCCGAGTCTCCCTACTGGCTACTGCAGCAAGATGAGCGTATCAAGCATAGTTTCTGCCATTCTGGGCTCAAGAGTCTACTCTGTGAGCCTTGGGCTGACCCGCAGGGGCAGTTAGAGAAGGGGGCGCTGTCACTCCTGAGTGTCAAGTGGCCCGCCGAGACAATAAATTCAGAGGACATCAGGGAGATCTCTCCTGGAGTAACAGATTGTAGCTGGAACAGGAAGAGTAGGCTCTGGAAGCCGGTAGGGAGATGGGCACAAGGACAACGTGAGGACGGATGTGGAGATGGGAAGGAAGGGTCACGTGGGGGAGGAGCGCTGTCTGAGGGAGAACAGGGACACGCACCCATGTGGCAGAGAGCCTCCAAGTCCTCCCAGCCGAGAAGGCCACCTGCCATTTGCACTGACGGACGAACATCAGAGCACGTCTGCGGAGCCCGTGCTAATTATTGGACCCCACACCCACCATCGTGGGCACATCGCTGAGCTGTAAGACTCATCCACAATTCCATGGATGGGAAGAGGCAGAATCTGGACACAAACCCACGTCCAAATCCCAAGTTCTTCACATGGAGGTCCTGCTGAAGGAGACTGCCGATTGCCCTGGCCCGCGTGGAACCCACTCATAGTGATGACAGCACCCCAAGCACATCGAGTGTGTACTTTTATGATATGGCGCCACGTCTATGACTTAGATGTGACTTACACATTTGAGATGTTCTCTTTCCAATGAGCCAATACCAAATTACAGGCGTGCGACATGAAGAACTTCATGTTCCAACAGACGAGCACTGCCGAGAAAAAGCCCTCCTGGTCCTTGGTAGCCTGGGTGGCAAGGCGGTCAGGGTGAGGGAGTCACCGCCAGGAAGAGTGAAATGAAATGTCCGCACCATACCAGGATGATCAGAAGAAGGACGCTTCCCACCTCCCTGGCCTTGAGCCAGGCTTCAATTAGCAGAGTTTTTACAGGAGCCACAGAAGCGTATTAACCTTGTGACCCACGGACTCGCTCAGAAGTGGGTTCTTTCTCCACACTCCTGGCCTCTGTGGGCGACAGGTTTCATCCCTTAATACTCGTCCTGAAATGAAATATGTAAAACAGTAACCAAATCGCTGACACCAGATGTGATGCCAAATGCTCGGAATTACCCAAACAGCTGACTCAGGACGGCCGTCCCCCCTTTTCCAGCTTCCGGCCCCGGGAAGGGACCCTGTGGGGGTGCGCTGGGCTGCAGCTGCTGCTGTCACCTGGCAGCTTCGCCGGGGAGCCCTGCCTTTCTGGACCTGCCAGTGGGGAGGCTATCCGGGACGGTGACCCCCGGAGGCTCCCTGTCAGCTGCTCCCCTCTTGTGTAATCAGCTGTCCTCTGGGGTTTATTGCCTCCTGACAGGACTTCACAGCTGCTCCAGAAAGGAGCACCCCCCTTTACTCTTTCTTCTCATTCCATTCTGCTGAGAAGTCAGATTCACCCACTAATCATTGCATCATCAGTCTTACCAGGATCCAAATGAATTTTAGAGGCAAGAAAGTCCTCTTAGATGTTACTAAATGCCGACTGCTCAGAAACAGGGCTCTGTCTTCCGTGTGTCCTCCCTCATGTGCCATCAGCACTGAATATGAAGGAGTGGGGTAGAGGGTGGGAGGGGTGCTTTGCTCTGCTCAGCGCAGCTGCCTCTCTGCAAACACATCAAAGACGGCGCAATTCCACCGCTTCTCCCAGGCGCACGGTAAGTGGCATTTGAGGGAGTTTGATGGAGCAGTCGGTCGGAAGTGCTTGCATCTAATGAGATTCATTCTTCATGTGTTCCCACGCGCTGCAAGAAGGTTTTGCATTTAACAGAATTATAATGCCATAACACTCCATTTTAATTATGGCCAGTGGCAGCTGGTACCCCTATTCACAGCACCAACTTTTTGTTAATGTGATGCAATTCACATATATTTCTTCCTTCTTCAAAGACGGGAGCATGGTAGATCAATTGGCTTGTGTAGGGCTGACCTGAACACAAGGAAGGTAGTAACAAGGGCCCCAGTCTTCATGATCTGTTATCTCTTGCTACTCTCCGGGTCCTGAGACCCCAAGCTTTCCTCAAAGCCTATTGAACCTCACAGAGCCTGATCTCCTGAGGTTGTTCTTAATGTTTTGCATAAACCAGCACCTTAGATTTGCATCAGTAGTCCTTGGGGATAAAGTCAGATCACCGCAGGAAACTGACACATAGAAGGAATATCACCAAAATTCATTCTTTTGCTCATTCAATAAACAGATTCAGACAACAAACAATAAAGAAAGTAATGCCTAGAATGTCCAAAGGTAGCAAAAATCATGAAAAGACATAACTTTGGATAAGGGATAGAGAACGTTGGACTGAGGGTAGAATTTGCTCTTTTCTGTTACTTGGTCAGAAGACCTGATCAAAAGGCTGGCCTTGAGAAGCACTCTTTGCAGGACAGGGAGAGATGCCCAGTGACTCACACTGATACCTGGAGGAAGAGCTTCAGGACAGAAGGACCATCACAAGGGTCCCAAGACAGAAACATGCTTGGCATGTCTGGGCAAGAGCAAAGAGGCCGTGGTGGTCAGAGGTATGTGAAAACGGGGAGGGAGACTGAGGAGATGAGGTCGAAGAGCGAACAGCCCAACATGGGCTGAAATCTATTGGGCTATGCTATGGCCTGAGCCTCACAAGAGACCAGCAGGGTCCTAAGGAAAGGAGAGGAATGCCATGGTCACGTCTTATGTGCTGTTGCAATGTTGCAAAGGTGAGGGCAGAAGCTGGGAGACCAATCAGGTGGTTTGCTAGGGCTGCCATCACAATACCACAGTCCTGATGGCTTAAACAACAGCAATTTATTTTCTTACAGTTCTGTAGGCTAGAAGTACTAGATCGAGGTGTCCGCAGACCTGGTTTCTCCTCACGCCTCTCACTGGCTTGCAGATGCGCACCTTCTCACTGTGTCCTCACATGGCCAGTCTTCTGTGCTCCCATCTCTGGTGTCTCTTCCTCCTCTTATAAGGACAGCAGTCATATTGTATTAGGACCTCATACATATGACCTCATTTAATCTTAATTCAACCTTTTCTTTAAAGGCCCTTTCTCCAAGGACAGTCACCTTGGGGTTTAGGGTTTCCACATTCGCGTTTTGAGAAGGTACAAAGGAAGTGACTAAAGTAATGCCAACAAAAGATGACCATGCTCAGACCATGGTCACACCAGTGGAGAAGAAGCTGGATTCAGAGTCTTTTTCTGAGGATTGAATTGCACAGAACCATGTTTGTACCAGTCTTCATGAGCATCAAGAGTGAGTGGAAGGAAGACAATAAATTGTAAACACTGGAAAGAAGATCAAGGATCATTGTTTCTCTTTGAACACCTCTGGTTTTTAGCCTCTTGGGACAAGGTTGTCTTTTGGGGAACTGAAAAGTACAATTGAAAAATCAAGAGAAAAGACATGTTAGCTTTTTACTGAAGTATAACATGGTTTCAGTGAAGCACACAAATCTTAAGTATACAGCACAATGAATTTTTCCAAATGTACACAGTCATGTAACCACCACCCAGATCAAGATGCAGAACATTTCTGGTAAACCAGAAATCCCATCATGCACTGTCCCAATCAACAACTCCCCAGAGATTACCACTATCCTGTTCTAACATCATGGATTAGTTTTTTTTGTCTGTTTTTGAACCTCATACAAATGGAATGTGAATTTTTTATATGTATTGCTCTTTTCACTCAAGATAATGCATATGAGGTCCATTTGCATGTAGCTAAAGTTCATTTATTTCCACTGTTGGGTTAGTATTCCATTGTGTATGTGTACCACAATTTACTTATCTATTCTACTCCATATGGAGACTTGAGTTTTTTCATTTTTAACCATTATAAATATAAATATAGTTGCAATGAACATTCCTGTATTTGTCTCTTGTTATGCATACAAACTCAGTAGGAAAAAATTTTTTTCAGCAAGTAAGAGATTAGCCTCTCCTCTTTCTCTCATTTAAAATCAGTCTCTTCTTCTTTTTCTGTACCAGATCCTATTTAACACAAAAACAACTACTTTAGGGCACCTCAGGCATAACTATGTTCAGAGATGCACAAGATGCACTCATCCTTGCTCAGGAGAGGCTATCGCTAAGTTTTCAGGAATTTTGCAAACTGATTGCTTATACACAGACTTTATTTCAAGTTAATTTATATAAACTTGAATTAAGTAAAAAAAAAAAAAATGGAAGGAGAAGAAATTTATTCTATGAAGCCAGCATTGCCCTGACAATGAAAGCAAACATACTAGAAAACAAGAAAACTATGGACGCCTGGGTGACTCAGTGGCTAGAGCATCTGCCTTCAACTCAGGTCATGATCCCAGCCCTGGGATCGAGTCCCACATTAGGCTCCTTGCTCAGGGAGCCTACTTCTCTTTCTCCCTCCACCTGCTTGTGCGGGCACATTCTGTCAAGTAAATAAATAAAATCTTTAAAAAAAAAAAAAGAAAACTATAGACCAATATTCCTGATGAATCCAGATGTAGAAATCATCAACAAAATGCAGCAAATAGAATTAAATATCCACATTAAAAGGATTATGACCAGATGGAATTTGTCCCCAATACAAGAATCTCTCTCCATATGAAAATCACTTAACATGATACACCACCCTAACAGAATGAAGGAGGAAAAAATGTGATTATCTATATTGATGCAAAACAAGCCTTTGACAAAACTCAACACTCTTTCATGACAAAGATACTCAATAAAACAAAACAAAATTATCTCAACATAATGAAGGCAATTTATGAAAAGCTTACAGCAAGTAAATTCCATAGTGGAAGACCAAAAGCATTTCCTGTAAGATCAGGAACATAGATGACCATTCTCACCACTTATATTCAACACAGTGCTAGAAGTCATAACCAGTGCAATTAGGCAAGAAAAAGAAACAAAAGCATCCAAATTGGATTATCATCTGTCCACAGATGACATGATTTTATATATAGAAAACCCTAAAGATTCCAAATGTATGTATGTGTACACACACACACACACACACACACACCCTGTTAGAACTAGTAAATGAATTCAAAAAAGTTGCAGGATACAAAACCAAAACCCCAAAATCAGTGGTGTTTCTGTACAGGAACATGAATAATTCAAAAAGAAAATTAAGAAAACAATTCCATTCTCAATCTATCTTAAGAATAAAATACTTAGGAATAAATTTACCCAAAGAGGCTTAGATGCTGAAAACTACAAAATTTTGCTGAAAGAAATTTAAAAATGACACAAATGGGTGAAAAGACATCCTTTGTTCATGATTGGAAATTTCAATATTGCTAAAATGTTAATATTACCGGAAGCAATCTATAGATTCGATATCAAAATCCCAATGACATTTTTTAATAGCAACATTTATCCTAAAATTCAAACTCAGGGGTTCCTGAATAGCCAAAACAATCTTGAAAAAGAAGAACCAAGTTGGAGGTCTCATACTTCCTGATTTCAAAACTTACTACAAAGTTACAGTAATTAAAACAGTATAGTACTAGCATAAAGATAGGCATATAGGCCAACGGAATAAAATAGCCCAGAAATAAACCCTTGCAAACATATCCAGTGACTTTTGGTAAGAGTGTCATTCCGTGGGAAAAGAATGATTTTTTCAAGAAGTGATATTGGGAAAAGTGGGTCTCCACCTGCAAAAGAATGAGGTTGGACACTTACCTTACACCATATGCAAAAATTTTGCACCATATGCAAAAATTAGATCCATTAAGAAAATGGATCTCAGACTAAAACTAGAAAACTATTAGAAAAAACACTTATGGGGAAGCATTTGATAGCAATGACTGTGGCAATGATTTCTTGGATGTAACCCCACAGGTTACAAAAGCAAAAATAGATAAATAGTACTACAGCAAAATTTAAAACTCCTGTGCCTCAAGGGACACACTCAAGAGTGCGAAGCCAGCCTGTGAAATGGGAGAAAACATGTGCAAACATATATCTGATGTGAGATTGATATCTAGAATATGTAAAGAACCATATAGCTCAACAACAACAACAACAACAACAACAAAACCATAACCCAAATCAAAAATACAAATGAATTTTTTTTAAAGATTTTATTTATTTATTTGACAGACAGAGATCACAAGTAGGCAGAGAAGCAGGCAGAGAGGGAGGGGGAAGCAGGCTCCCTGCTGAGCAGAGAGCCTGATGTGGGGCTCGATCCCAGGACCCTGAGATCATGACCTAAGCTGAAGGCAGATGCTTTAACCCACTGAGCTACCCAGGCTCCCCAAATACAAAGGATTTAAGTAGCCATTTCTCCAAAGAAGATAAACAAATGACCAGCAAACACATAAAAAGATGCTCAACATCACTAATGATTAGGGAAATACAGGTCAAAAAACACAAAGAGATTTCACCTTGTGCCTATTAACATGTCTGCTATCCAAAAATTAGAAAATACTAAGTATGGGAGAGGATGTGGAAATTGAAACCTTTGTGCACTGTGGGTGAGGATGTGAAATGGTGTGGGTGCTGCGGAAAAGTGTATGACAGCTCCAGAAAATAAAAATAAAAATATAAGATCCAGCAATTCCACCTCTGAGTATCCAAGAGAATTGAAAGCAGGATCTGGAAAAGGTATTTTACATCCATGCTAATAACAATATTATTCACAATAGCTGAAAGGTGGAAGCAACCCAAATGTCCATCTGTAGATGAATGGATAGAAAAATGTAGCCTATACGTACAACGGAATATTATTCAGCCTTAAAAAGGAAGGAAACCCTGTCGCATGCTACCTCATGGAGGAATTTTGAGGACATTTTGCTAATTGAGATAAGTCATCACAAAAAAGACAAATACTGTGTGATTCCACTTTTATGAGATATCTAGATTGATTGAACTCAGAAATAGGTCTTCTCTCCCCTAAACTGTAGGTAAGCTTCGAAAGGGTGAGAACATTCTCTTTAGTTCACAGCCTTATTCCTCGTACCTAGAAAGTCCTGGCACTCTACAAGTGGACACTCAGGAGTAAATGTCCTATGAAAAAATGAAACTTCAGGTTCATGAACTCACTGCCCACTGAGCATACACTCTGCTGCCTGTATCCTTACATGTCTGAACACTACACATGATGCTGATTGTACTGAATGTGACACACACTCATGGGAATCAGAACCGGCCTGCTGGGAGCTCCTAGGATGACCCAACCAGCCCCCTGAAGTCTTGGTGGGAGCCACTGGAGAAAGGCACTGAGTTCACCAGCTGAGAAGCACTGTCCTCTGCAGGAAAAGCCTCATTGCAGAGACAACTTGCTTTGCAAAACTGTCTTTTCTGTTTTTGTTTTTAAAGATTCTATTTATTTAATTGACAGAGAGAGGGAGACAGCAAGAGAGGAAACACAAGCAAGGGTAATGGGAGAGGGAGAAGCAGGTTTCCTGCTGAGCAGGGAGCCCAATGCAGGGCTGAATCCCAGGACCCTGGGATCATGACCTGAGCCAAAGGCAGATGCTTGACGACTGAGCCACCCAGGATCCTGTAAAGCTTTTAAAAAGTGTTTTAAAGAAAGGGTAGAGAATGGGACTCCTGGGTGGCTCGGTCAGTTAAGCATCTGCCTTTGGCTCAGATCATGATCCCAGGGTCCTGGGATGGAGTCTTGCATCAGGATCCTGGCTCCACTAGGAGCCTGCTTCTTCCTCTTCCTCTGCCTGCCATTCTTCCTGCTTGTCCTCTCTCTCTGGGTCTGCCTCTTTGATACACAAATAAATAGAATCTTAAAAAAGAAAAGAAAAGAAAGGATAAAGGGGTGTCTGGGGGGCTCAATCGTTAAGCACCTGCCTTCAGCTCAGGTCATGATCCCAGGATCCTGGGATTGAGCCCCACGTTGTGTTCCCTGCTCAGTGGAAAGCCTGCTTCTCCCTCTCCCACGCCCCCTGCTTGTGTACCCTCTCTGTGTCTCTCTGTCAAATAAATAAAATCTTTAAAAAATAAAAATAAAAAACTTAAAAAGGGATACAGGAGTTAAAAAAAATTAATCATCATCCTCTAGGTGCCATGTGTCAAAGCCAAGATTCTTCCCTGTTTATTTTCCTGTTGTGTGTTTCAGATCAGCAGAGCAGGGTCATTATTGTCACTCAAGAAACCGCCACTGGCCAAAGAGCCATCAGGTTAAGGCAAATAATACTGACCCTATTTATTTCTACGCTTGGGAGAATCCAACAGCTAGACACAATGAGAGTGGATAGTTTTTTAAAATATGGCAGGCACCATGCAATTAGACTTTATATATAAATTCTGAAGGAAATAGGGGTCGTATGTCTAAATTTCTTTATAGGAGATTAAGTGGAAAACCAATATCTTATTATAGTAGCTGAAAACAGCCTGCAGGTTTTATTAGGCAGAATCATAATATCCTAGAACGTGAGCCAAGGCAATTGTACTGAACCACCCCTGCTTTTCTGTCTTCAGTACCCAGAATTTATTTCCTTCAAGCTGAAGAAGATCAAGATGGAGATGACACTTTTAAGAGCAAACAGACGAGCGGCTGGATTCTGCTCAGACTGAACTAGAACCGACAGACTCTTTCAAACAGTGAGTTACATCACAGGAACAGCAGCCTTTCTAGGAATTTTCCAGTCCTGTGTTTGACGTTGCAGAGACGCTAGGCAAAATCAAGCAAGGAAATTATCCTTAGGAAGACCCCCCGCCCCAGTGAGGTCTTCCAGGGTGTCTTGCCCCACCCAACAATTAACTTGTCTCCCTATTACTGCACTTCATGTGGAGACAGACGGCTTTCCCCAACCCCCACCAGCCAGTGGGCGTTTCCTGCTCCCTTCCCCGCTTCTCCGGGTGACAGCTGGAGAATGTCATCTCTGAATCTAGGACTAACAAAAGCTGCCTGCTTCACATCACCTCAGAGAAAGACTTTCAATGGAAGTCTCCACACTTGATGGGAGTATGGCTAGGGGATAAGGGACAGGTAGGCTTGGAAGCCGCTGAAATCTGGAGAGCGGCCTTGTCCTGCGGTGCTGAAGAGCATTGAGGCGGGAAGGCTTGACAGACGGTGGAGAGGCCTGGAAAAGGGACAGAGGGCACTTGCTTTTCAGTTTTCTGCTAGGATTCATTTGAAACAGTCGAACCAGCCAGAAAAGACATTTGCTATTCCGCTAGCTCCTCAGAGCAGACCTGATGGTGATGAAGCTGCCCCTTTCTAAAAATTCCATCAGCCATCCCCGGGAAGTAGACAGCGAGACAGCTGTATCTGGGAGGACTGGCCTTTCCCCTGAGCAGTTTCCAAGTTCAATAGGTTTGCAACCTTCCCCTTTTCAATGCATGCACTGGAGGCACACATTGGTGGTAACTGCGCTTTTCATAGTTCTTGGTCTCTAGGCTGTCCTGTGGACCAGTCCTAATGATATGGACTGTCCGCGTGGGCATGGCACAAAGCCGGTCACACCTTAACTCACTGCAGCTGTTTTCAGTTCCGTACAGATAAGGCAGGCAAGGGCAGATGAGGCCATTTTTCCTTCCTTGGCCCCAACAGATGCGGCCTGTGGGGTGATTGTGGGAGCTCGGAGCAGCCCGCAGCACCAGAGTCGAAAGGTATATCCTAACGTCCGGTGATGCTTGCAGACGACACCAAGACTGAGCTCCTCCTTCCTTGGGCTGCACTTCTAGCACCAGGGACACAGTCTAGAACTTATACAGACCTTTCAGAATGCCTGGAAACCCAGCATAAGGACACATCCACCATAGGGATAGCCGCCCAAAGAACAAAGTAGATCTACTGCCCTCCTTTTACAGCTGGGGAAACTGCGGTAGGCAGAGAGAGCACTGGTGGGGGTGACAATGATGACAAATAGCAAAAATTCCTTTGAGGGACGGGTGACTTCTGGCCATAGGTGTCCTAGAGACACAGGCTCTACTTCTGCCCCAACGCCTCAGCGTCTCCTCCAGCTCTGCCCCCACAAACGTCTTGAACACGCAAGCCTTATTTGTCAATTTTTGAAGGCTCCTTTAGCTGTTTTATTATTCTTGTTCTTAGGTGCTGCCTTTTTTCTTCATTTCCTGCCCTGCAGGGTCAGGCCAGGATAAGCTCCTGGGACCCAGCCCAGGGCAAAGCCTAGGACCCTGATAAGTTGTTGGGGAGGAAACAGTGGCTGCAGAGGTGGATAAAGTTAGGAGCTTCCTGATCTGAGGTCCTGATGTCCTTCTTTTGTTCAACTGCCTTAAAAATGGAGGTGAGGATAAGCTCTCAAGAGAGCCATACTTTGCAGAGAAGTGTAACCTTCCCTATAATGGGCCCATGACTTCCATGAATGTGAGTGTCCTCCCTGGTAATGAAATAAGCTTTTCCCCCTCTATGCTGAGATCCCCATTTAGCTGGGGCCTTCTCATCCCTCTAGTTTCAGTCCAATTTTAAACTGAAGGTGTTAGTTTAGATGACTGGTGTAAGGCTTTATAAAGGCAGGCTGTCCATCTGTCCCTGCCCATCAGTCCCTGTACACAGAGGCACTCAGCACCCCTGCAGGGAGTAAAGGGCGAGTGTGTCCTTAAAAGATATGTCGCCAAGAGGGACTCAAGTCAGTTATCATGATCCAAGTAAGCATTCTATTGTTGTGGGGAGGTTTGTTTTTTTTAACCCTTCTTGTGAAATTTTTATTTATTTTTATTTTTTCAGCTGAGAACTAGAGAACTACAAGAATTAGTTTGGCTCTAAAGGAAAAACTAGAAACAACAAGAAGGGTCTCACAGGTAGGTAATCTTGCTGCAATGTAATCATAGTGACGCTTTGAGTCTACTTTCATCCCCTAGGTGTCCAGATTAAGAAGAGTGATTGGGACAAGAGAACAACCAGTTGGACATAAATGTGAATCTGCAATTTGGGAGGAACACATCTCTGAAATTGCAGAGCACCACATGTCGGTCAATTAGGTTTAGTTCTTCCAACAAAACTGACTTTAGAGCACTTTGCCCCCTATTCAGACAAATGAGCTTATTTCTAGAGCCTTGGGATGAAGCAGAAGTCACACTTGTAAGCGTTTATTCTTTTATTTATTAAACCCATTTTTAGTCCCTGTAATGTTCCAGAATATGCAAGTGACCCAGGACACGAACAAAGTACACAGAGTAATCAGAGGAACAGATATTAAACAAAAGTTACATAAATTAGAATTGCAAAATATGATAAGGGCTATCAAAAAAAAAAAAAAAAGCAAAAGATATGCTAGAGATTAGATGGGTTTTGGGTGTGGGGCTTAGCAGAGGAGTTAGGAACAGTTCTGGACATTTAAGTTGAAACCTGAAGGATGAGCAGCCACTGGCCAGGCACAGAATGTAGAGATGAGAGCCCCAGGCCTATGCAAAGTCCTTAGGGTGTGTTGAGTGTGTTGAGGAACCAGGTATGCCTTGAGCATGAGAAAGTGGCTAAGGGAGAGGCTGCATACACAGGAAGAGAAGACATTCAGTCCATGAGATACTAATGAAGAATTTGGTGTTTCATTTCTTTTTTTTTTTTAAGATTTTATCTTTTTATTTGACAGACAGAGATCACAAGTAGGTAAAGAGGCAGGCAGAGAGAGAGAGGAGGAAGCAGGGTCCCCGCTGAGCAGGGAGCCCCATGCGGGGCTCCATCCCAGGACACTGGGATCATGACCTGAGCCGAAGGCAGAGGCTTTAACCCACTGAGCCACCCAGGTGCCCCTGGTGTTTCATTTCTAACGCAATGGGGATCTCTTAAGGTTTTAAGGGGGTGTGGCATGATTAGATGTGCTTCCCAAGTCATTTCTCTGGTTACTTTGTGAATGAGAGTAGATGGCGAATGAAGTTGGGAAGAGAGACCAGGAGGGGACTGAGTTAGGATGCTAATGCTGTAGTCCAGGCCAAACATGGTTTCTTGGAGTCCATGGTGGCAGTGGAAATGGGTGTAACATGGATTTTGGAGGTGGAATCTGCAGGACTTGTGAATGAACTGGATAAGAGGGAAAGGAAAATGTTAAGAACAGCTCCTTCGCCGATGTCATGAGAAATGGGGAGCAGCCTGCCGGGTGAGGGAGAGACAAGGAGCAAAATGTGGAACATGCCAAGTTGGAAACGTCTACGAGATGTGCAAGTAGAGAGTGGAGGGGGCAGCTGGTTGTGTGACCCTGGGCCTTAAAGAAGAGATCTGGGGGACACCCATTTGTGTCTTGACAGTACACGGATGGCGTCCGAAGCCAAAGGAGCAGATCCGTTCACTGGGGGATGAGAGTGCAAGGGCACGCGCAAAGGCCTGGGGCCCGGTTGTGGGAAGCGGCTGCCGAGAATCAGCGGGGTGGGAGTGGGCAGAGCCACAGAAGGCCACTGCCTCAGACACAGAAGGAGGGAGGGGGAGGGAGCGGAAATCCAGCAAGGAGGGGACACCCCCACCGAGTGACACAGTCACTCAAGAGGAACCTGGAAAAGTGTCCATTGCGTTGAGCCATGTGGTGGTCTCTGGTGAGTGTATTCAGGCGTCCCTGTCATGGGGCCGGTGTGGGAAGCTCTAGACTATGAGGAAAGGGGGACAGCCGCCTCCAGAAACATTTGTTTGTAAAGGGGTGAAGGAGGGAGCTGGAGGGAGAGTCTCTAAAGGGTGGGAGATAAGACTGCGCGCTTGCCATGTTGAGGGACTTCTCAAGGATGCGCTTAAGACTGGGATGCGGGCTTGGCTTGTCTGGAGAAGCCTGGTCTAATCCCAGCCTTGTCTGTACCGTAGGGCGTGACATCTTGCCAGCAGGACGGAATCTGATTAAAGCACCATCATGGTCCTGGGGTTTGGTGCTGTGGCAGGTGCTCTGGTCACCAAGGCCGTGGCCGCACATCTGACTTTTATGTTCCACCCCCGCTGCCCTGTCAGCTGCTAGACGCTGTCAGCTCCATTTTCAACGTTTTACTTTTCTCTAGTCCCCGCCATGATCAGTGCCTGGGTAAGGTGAGCACCCATGGAGACTCCAGACTCCCCTTCCTGCTGGCTGTGCCCAGCTCAGCTCTCAGCTTGGCTCCAGCGCTCAGAGGAAAGCACACTCATGTGGCCGAATTCCTCAGTTGGCAAGAATGGCAAGGTACTTTCACAGAAATTCTGAGTCCTACAGACAGTTTTGAACTATAATACATTGTGGTATCTACTAACAGCAAAGGAGACTGGCGACCCTTTACTTTGTTGAAAGAAAAAAATCAATGGAGTCTCTTAGAAAAAGGATATCCCCAAGAATCCTGACTTTTTAGAGGCTAATACGTGGTCAAAGGTAGAAAATGAGAGCTTACAAGAAACTGTTGGAAGACCTGTTCTAAGAGATTCTAAACTATGTTCTTGAAACCTTCAGAAGAAAATCTGAATTCATTTCTATCCAAACTTCTTTTGCTTTAAGCGAAACATCCAGATCTTTCCCTTGCGCCATAGATCCATTTCTTATTCTGCCCTTTCTCTAACACCAGCACTGAACGTGGGCCCAGAGCAAGCCGAGATGATATTCTGACTGAGGCTCACCACCGCCTCCTCAGAGCCCGCCCGCTGGGTGTAGACAGCTTCCAAGACAAGGAGCGGAGCGCCCTCCAGGCTCCCCTGGGCATGCGCAGAGGCAGACAGAGACAAAGGCCAAAACTGACCTCTCACTTCAGCTATGCGCATTAGCCACAAATCAAACATTTTGGAGGGGAGAGGAGACTTCTCTTAAAACACGTAGGTAGGAACAAATGTTTTAATAAAATACTAGGCTGAACAGACCAATTTCCGTTGAAACTGGTCCTCAATCTTTCAAAACCACTCTGCTATTGAAGCACGGGCTTCCTCCAGCCTAACTCGAGTCTGCTGGAGGAGGTGAGCAAATGCAGGGGGGTCAGGGCCTGGGGCGGCAGCAGCCTCCAGAGGTCCCCGCTGGTGGGGAGAGGACACACTCGGGCATCTCGGGACTGGCACACCATCCCAAGACTCTAATTCAATTTGCGATCTGGAGAAGATTTTCAAAGATTGAGCTGTATGCTGTTTTTCATTTTTAGGGCTTTGGAAACGTGCTTGGAATTTTATAAAAGACAGACAAGCCTCTAGGCTATGAGTGATGCCACACAGGGCTTTCCTTCCTAACGGCCCCCCGGAGGCTTGGGGCTTGTCCAGGATAATGCGTGAAACAGGACTTACGACACCATCATTCACACACTGGAGTCTTCTTTAAAGTGTAATCCAAGAGATAATTTTTCACCTAATTTAAGTCATTACTTGATTAAGTAATGAACACTTGATCGAGAGATAGGTCTGAGAGTAGGTAGCAATAACAACGTCATCGAGAAATAGGAAAAGCCTCCTTCAGCAGCTTGAGCAGACACATGCTCCGTTAGGGACATGAGCGATGGCGATTCTGTGCGTGAAGGAGACTGGTATAAACATGCCATGATTTAATCATTTCTTCTCTCTTCACAAAAAGGGTTTAAATTAGTGAATTTTAAATGTGGTATTATACTTTCCAGTGTGTGTTGTGTGTGTGTGTGTGTGTGTGTATGCCAGCAAGTAGGTAAGTAGATGAAAGTAAATTTAGGGGCGCCTGGGTGGTTCAGTTGGTTGAGCGACTGCCTTCGGCTCGGGTCATGATCCTGGAGTCCCGGGATAGAGTCCCGCATCGGGCTCCCTGCTTGGCACGCAGTCTGCTTTTCCTGCTGACCTCTCTCCTCTCATGCGCTCGCTCTCTCTCTCTCAAATAAATAAATAAAATCTTAAAAAAAAAAAAAGTAAGCAAATTTAATTTTTTTTTAAAGTCTCCTTTTTTCTGTGTTTTTTTTTAAGTTTTTTTTTGTTTTGTTTTTTAATTCATGAGAGATAGGCAGAGGCAGAGGGAGAACTAGGCTACTTGCAGAGTGGGGATCCTGATGCGAGACTCAATCCCAGGACCCTGGATCATGACCTGAGCCGAAGGCAGATGCTCAATGACTGAGCCACCCAGGCACCCCTAAAAAGTCTTTTACTTGCTGGGTTGTTCTTGGTTACTGTAACAAACAGATTGAGGAAATTTGTCTTTGAGAAAAATATTGTAAAGGCTATATCCATCTGAAGGAATATAAAGCTTAATTCACTGTAGATAAGATTTAAAAATACATATATACTTTTATTAACTATGGTTACTGCTATATGCTTCTTCATATATTCCTTTAGATATACTTCCAAAGTTTAATTTTTTTGCCCCAAGCAGGTATTTGAAAATGGCATTGTACTTGTAAATTTTGAAATAAATAATAATAAATAAATAAATTTTGAGACAGATATGATATTTCTCTCATAAATGGTGGTCATATATTATAGGAGTGTAAGACAGAACACGTGAAGAGAACTAAGGCAAAAAAGAGAAAATATAAAGTAAAAAGGTTAAGAGTAGGTTGTTTGAGCAACTTGAGAGAACACCTTTCTGAGCATCCTAAACAATGTGGATATTTATTCAGTTACAGGTTGTCCTCAGCAATTATTTAGAGCTAATTTCTATAGAGCCATTTCTAGGCTACTTTCGTTTTAGTCATTTGGCGCTAATAGAAGGTCTAAAAAATTTTAAGTCACATTGTTCCTTCACTTCATTCAACTGAAAAGTGAGATTTGCGCATGCAAAATTCTGAACTCCTTGCACTATAAAATTGTTTAGGAAGACGCGAGACTAGAGCTGCCATTGGAAGTTTGAGAATGAAGCCAACACAGTTTCATTGTTTGCTGATGTCACTGGAGAGGATGCATCAGGTCAGGATGGGTATTTCCATTATTTAGGTTAATTACTACTGTTCCCCTTTCCTGTGTGCTTTTACATAAATAGTTTAGTTGTCCCACTGGCAAACCCAAAATACTTGGAATTGTTGACTTTCAGATGAATGGTTGCATATTGTTTATGATACACATACAGTGTTCCTTAAAGTTAGGATGCACAGACGGCCGGCAATACTGCCCGTCCCTTGCCTCTTGCTCTGTCACTCTGAGGGAGTCATCTCCAACTACTTCCAGCTCTCAGTTCATTCGATCTCCATTCTCTTTCTTCTCAGACACCAGCAAGGAGCTTGATGATGACAAGCTCAAGTCTATTGCTGATGTCCCCGGGCCATGAAGAAAAAGATGATAAATACTTTACACTCATGTCACCCCGTCTGTCAGTATAGCCTACAGCAGATAGTACCAATAAGTCACAACTTTCTTCTTCCCCGAACCTAGAAATTCTTAATGTAGTGCTTCAAGAGGCCATCGCCAATTAATACCAGGAGATACAGAAAGGAAAACTTATTATCTGCTCTTCACTTGATTAAAATTCCCAGCACATGGGGGGCGCCTGGGTGGCTCAGTGGGTTAAAGCCTCTGTCTTCAGCTCAGGTCATGGTCTTAGGGTCCTGGGATCGAGCCCTGCATCGGGCTCTCTGCTCAGCAGGGAGCCAGCTTCCTTCTCTCTCTCTGCCTGCTTCTCTGCCTACTTATGATCTCTCTCTATCAAATAAATAAAATTTTAAAAAAATAAAATAAAATTCCCAGCACATGGTACTTCAGACACTCAGTCCTCCACTTAGTGCTTTACCCTTGCAACCAGACCTAAGGCCTCAACTGTGTAATTTACTTCACTTAGTAGCTCCACCCCTTCCATTTCTCAAGAGGAATTTTCTGGGCTTGACTTCCGGAGCACACCAGCCTCTTCCCCGCACTGTCCCTGAGAAATCCTGTGCTGGTGTTGCCCTCCTCCTCAGAGGGGCAACGTGACCAGGGCTGTGTGGTGTGGCCGACGCTGGGAATTTGCTCACTCTCCAGGCATTCCAGCTTCATTCTACTGCGCCTCCTTTACCGGAAGCCAGAACAAGAAAGGACATTTCCCATGCTTCCTAGGAGCTAGGGTTTTAGATGAGATTTACGTTCTGCTGATTAGATGCACTCTAGCAAGACTTGAATTAAGAATGGAGTTACCTGGGGGTGGAGGAGGGGGCAAGTCCCCCAGAGCAGATGGCTTCCTGGTGGGGAGTGACAATGGCCCCTGGCTGGGGTTAGCTGAGCCAGCCTTGGAACGAAAAGCTCAGTTTAGAGTCTGCTTCTATAATATTCTATAATAAATAGAGTCTGCTTCTATGATATTCTATAATAAATCCCTTCTGCTTCACCCCCAACTGCACATGATGGAAGCAAGGTACAGGCATGGGATACCTCTCAATCATCTTCCTGTTGGTTCTTCCCTCTGATCTGGCTCCACTCAGAAATTATTAGATTATAAAAAGTGAAAGTGCTGGGCCACACCAGGCAGCCTCGTTATCATAGGTGGGGAAGGAAATATGGTAAGTCTTTGGCAGCCAGTAGCCAGAGGATAGAACACAGAAGGCTATTTAGATAACTTATTTTGATCACTGTAGAGAAATCATTGTTTATTTGTTTTTTAATGGGAAAATTTATTTGTAGCAGAGGAAGAAAAAAATATGATAATGATAATCTTAAGAGCCACAGGAATACTTTCTATACTTGCTGAATATTTATGTTGAAAAATCTTTTCTCGCTATGTTCCTCCCAACATATGACCATCACTACCCAGCAAACCTTAGGCAGAAGAAGCTAAAAGACACTTGAGACAATGCTCTTAACTCCGTAAGAGAACCTCAGCAGAATAAATATCCGTTGTCCACCAGAAAACTGGGTGTGGATGAGTTTAGTGAGAAGAGAGATGTTTTTCTTCTGAAAGGAGGCTAGAAAGAGGAGGAGGAGTAATTTTACAGTGGAGTAACCTGCTACTCACAAACCACCCTCTGCCATATGATCAAAGGTCCACACCAACAGCCATAATTCATGTCGGTGGTATGTACCCTTGATGAGAATGGCCCTTGACCTTCCTCCCAAAGCCTGTAACCCCAGGTTAATCACAAGAAAACTATTAGACAAATCCCAATAGAAGGGCATTCTACAAAATGCCAGGCCAATACTCCTTAAAACTTGTCAAGACCATGAAAAGCAAGAAACTCAGAGAAACTGGCTCAGCCAAAGAAACCTAAGAAGACATGACAGTAAATATCATAGGGTATCTGGATTGGGTCCTGGAACAGAAAAAAAGACATTGTTTTAAAATGATGTGTGGACTTTAGTTAAGAATTACATATCAATATCAATATGTCATTTGTGAAAAAAACAGCATATTAATGTAAGATGTTAATTATAGAGGAAACTAGGCATACAGTGCCCAGAACCCTAGGTGCTATCCTCGCAACAGTTCTATAAATTGAAAACTTTCTCAATAAAAGGTTTATTGAGAAGAAAAAAGAGAGAGATTTAAAGCTATTGTCATAAAAGGAAGCTTTACTAAAGAGGCCAGAATAAGCCAGTGCCAGGATGTTCAAACTCTGAGCAACTGGCTATTATTTTCATTGAATTGTTATGTCAACGGCAAGCTTGAAGATGCCTTGAAAACATCAAGAGAGTTAAAAAGCAAAAGTGTAGTTTCATTGCTCACTAATTCTGGATGCACCATTGACTTAGTGATGCTGGCACATTCCAGTGTACTCTTTGTCTGTATCAGTACCTATCAATGATGTTCCTTTATTTCGATTACTGTCACTAGGCTTTATTTATTATTGTTTTTATTTATTTATTTTTAAAGATTTTATTTATTTACTTACTTGACAGAGAGAGACACAGTGAGAGAGGGAACACAAGCAAGGGGGAGTGAGAGAGGGAGAAGCAGGCTTCCCACTGAGCAGGGAGCCTGATTCGGGACTCCATCCCACAACTGGGATCATGACCTGAGCTGAAGGCAGACATTTAACCAACTGAGCCTCCCAGGCATCCCTGTCACTAGGTTTTATTTATTTATTTTTTAAATTTTATTTTTATTTATTTATTTTTTTAAAAAAGATTTTATTTATTTATTTGATGGAGAGAGATCACAAGTAGGCAGAGAGGCAGGCAGAGAGAGAGGGAAGCAGGCTCCCCGCTGAGCAGAGAGCCGGATGCGGGACTTGATCCCAGGACCCAGAGATTATGACCTGAGCCGAAGGCAGCAGCTTAACCCACTGAGCCAGCCAGGTGCCCCTGTCACTAGGTTTTAAATGGAAATGTGTATACTCATGTGCACACACATTTAGTGTAATGGATGGCATAGATCTACATCATCTCTGGTATCACTTCTGTGTATCCATGCTTAGTAGAAACTGGAAGGGGCATATGAAGATTTTCTTATTTATGGACATCTTTTAAAAACTTGGCTAAGAGGGGCACCTGGATGGCTTAGTCACTTAAGCGTCTGCCTTCAGCTCAGGTCATGATCCCAGGGTCCTGGGATTGAGTCCCACATCAGGCTTCCTGCTCAGAGGGGAGCCTGGTTCTCCCTCTGCCTCTTCTCCTTCTCCCCTACTCATGCTCTCTCTCTCTCTCTCTGTTTCTCTCTCTCAAATAAATCAATTGTTTAAAAAAATATATATATGTATATACATATGTATATATATTTGGCTGAGAAATTAACCCTCACACAAAAATGAGGCCCGTGCAGATATTATGCTTCCTCATGTAGAACCCATACATACATACATTCTGGGATCTCCATCTTATTAGGTAATCATAAAATACTTTATCAACTCAATCTCCTTCCAGCTCACCAAGCTTGCACTGGCTGAGATTAAATCAATGCTTACAGTATTGCATGCCATGAAATTAAAAAGTTTGAGTTTATGTTTAACTCACCTGGGAAAGGTACAGTATCTTGATACTTAAAAATTCCAGTCAGTAAAAGCAGAGTGGAGAGACAGCTGGTATTCTTTCCAGAAACTTTAGTTGAAAAAAATGCCCTTGAAGGCAAAGTCAGTCTGCAGTTGTTGGCCCAGCCCTGCCTGAAATAGCATTGACTGGAGTCAAAAACATGAATATCTACATAGAACAGAAGGGAGAGTAGACAAGGAGAAGGGGCTAGATATTGAATCCGTCCATAAAGCACAGCATACTGGGTGTGTTTGTTTCACTACCCCCCAAGAAACGTAAAACAGGCACCCTTTAAGTCTTAGGTGACAGACTTACAGAGATTAAGTGGATGGAAGCTGACTGCTCAGTAGGGACAAAGTCAAGAGTCAAACCTGGGTCTGTCTGAGTCCACAACCCCTGAAACTGAAAACCAGGAGCTTTCCCGCCATGTTGTTTGATGAGAAGGATTTCTGCCTCTGTTCAAAAAAGTATCTTTTCTATCAAAGGCTTTGGGGGATTTCCACAGAAGCCTGCATTTCCATCTTTGCAGCTCTCCTGTCCTAAAAGTCCCGCTCAGAAGTCTACAGTGAGCTTTCTGGTGGGCTGAACAAGGCTGAGCCCTGAAGTCCCTCTCGCTGATGTTGATGGCAAAGCAGCAAGCAAGGTGTAATTCTTAATTACTCCACAGATAATTGCACAATGTGTGTGTGCCTTGCAGACCTGGTCTCGAGCCATGTAGATACGTGCAGAAGGAAGAGTCTTTGCATGATGGGATCTGCCACGGCCTGCATGAGTCCCGCCACCCCAAAGGGGATGATTGCAGATAACTGGATCCGCGGCCCCGGAGCTGTGTTTGCCAGTCACACATGGACGGAGCCCTCAGAGAGTGAGAACCGAAGGATCTTCAAAGGCTGGAATAAGAACCCGTCGGACAATGTTTATTTGTTTTAAATGTTTGTAATCCATCTGCAGATGGAGCACGGCAGATTTCATTGTGTTTCTAGAATGGAACATGGATGTGAAGCATGACTACATAAAATGAAAACAAAAGCCTAGAGGGGAGAGGCGGTGGAGGGTAGGGTCGAGAGAGGTGGAAGAAAGCCCTGCGCCTTTTCATGAAGCCCCTCCGTGCTGTTGGGATTTTTAAACCAAATGCATGTGACAGGGACACCTGGGTGGCTCAGCTGGTTTAAGCGTCTGCCCAAATTCGGCTCAGGTCATGATCCCAGGGTCCTGCCATCCAGCCCTGCATCGGGCTCCCTGCTCAGCAGGAAGCCGGCTTCTCCCTCTCCCACTCCCTGGGGTTGTGTCCACTCTGTCTCTCTCTGTCAAATAAATAAATAAAATCTTTTTAAAAATGCATGTGACAAATTTAAGTAATATAGCAAAGACGTGAAACAAATCATTTATATCCACCCAGTGTCCCATATGAAGGGACAGAAAGCAGAGTCTGGTGGGGGTATCCAAAAAGTCTAGATGTGAAGTGCTTTCTGTTTCTCACAGACCGAGACAATGTAAGCATCCATTATGCTTTTCTCTTATTCCCTTTCACTGAAGTTTTGAGATCACCAATTACTTAACAACCTATTTTAAAAATGGGTAGAGGCGGGGCACCTGGGTGGCTCAGTCAGTGAAGCCTCTGCCTTCAGCTCAGGTCAGGATCTCCAGGTCTTGGGATGGAGTCCCTGTTGGGCTTCCTGCTCACTGGGAGTCTGCTTCTCTCTCTGCCTCTGCCCCCACCGGTGCCTCTTGAATGTGCCTGTGCAGTCTCTCACTCTCTCAAACACATCTTTTTTAAAAAAGTGCGTCCAGGCATTCGTCCAGAGCACCATGTTTGAAGGGGAGAACTGGTGTCAACGAGCCCTGGAGTCTGGCAGAAAGCAGGCTCGGGTCGGGCCTCTCCATAACCAGCTCCAATCGGGAACACGGGAGGCAGCATGGCTTAGGGCACTGGGCACACTGGGCCCTCCCGCCTGAGACGAAGACGCCGTCGGGGTTTATTCCTGAGCTGAAGGAAGGAGGCGCAGCCCCCCCTTCCCCCCTCCCCCCGCCCTGCTAGACAAGGGGGGCGCGGGGCGGCGGACCCTCCCTGCTGAAGGTCAGGCGGCTCAGCAGAGGTCAGGCTCTTGCCATTTCTTGTCAGAAAGAGTATGTTTTGTGACCTTACACAAATTTCAGTCTGCTTTGTAGAAGCTTTTCCTGGGAGGGAGGATTCTGAAGCAGAAAGTGTGCGTGGTCTCTGCAAGAGACACGGGAACGTTGTGTTCCCGTAAGAGCTCCTGGCCCCAGCCCTGAGCTGTCAGGCGTCTTGGGGCTGGGGGGGCTGCAGGGGGCACGGCGGGACGATGAAGTAGCGGGGACGCCCCAGGGCCTGCGACGGGAAGGGCGTCCGGAAGGGCGTCCGGAAGGGCGTCCGGGGAAAGGGTGCTCAGCAGGCCGCGGCGGGGCCTCAAAGGACAGAGAAACAGTCACTCTGCTGGGTCGTTTTCCTTTTTCCTTACAGGTGAGACCCAAGGAGACCAAGGAGACTGTTGGATCCCCACCTATGGTTTTTTCCAAGAGGTATTCCAACACCAGAAGAATGGAAATTTCCCACGTTCCAAAGAACACTTCCCTGGTACCAGGTGGAAGGTAAAAAGCCTGAGTTTTTTTTCCAAGTGCACTAAAGATGCCCAACAAATTTGTCTTTCAAAGTATCCTTTCGGAGCACCTGCGTGGCTCAGTTGGTTGAGAGTCTGCCTTTCCCTCCAGGTCTTGGGATGGAGTCCCGGTCTCAGGTCATAGTCCCAGGGTCCTGGTATCCCATATTGGGTTCCTGCTCAGCCGGGAGCCTGCTTTTCTCCCTCTCTCTCTCTCTCTCTCTCTCTCTCTCCGTGCTGCTCTGCCTGCTTGTTCTCAATCTCTGTCTCTGATAAACAAACAAATAAATAAAATATATATTTTTTAAAGTATCCTTTAATGCTCCCAACCTATGCTCTTAAAAAATACCACTCCAATGTTATTTTCCCTTAAGATTTATAAATACAGCATTCAAGGCTGTTTTCTTCCTTGTAGGACTTGGCCTGCCAGGAAGATTCTGTGCTCCTGGGTGACCCTGGGGCTCGGACTGCCTGGATTCAGCCAGTTGTGGGTCTAATTATGTATGGGGCTAATTTTTAAAGTAAAAATCTTTGCTTAGAGGCAGTTATATAAATAAAAACTGCTTTATTTCAAAAGGTTGAGTTTTCTGAAAGAAAATGTGAAGACTCATTCCTTTATGCATTTATTCAATGAATATTTTATGGGGCGGCACTCCACGGCAGGCCTAGTCTCAGGGTGGCACGTTAATGAACAACTCAGAAAACCGTTCCTACCCTCCTGAAACTTGTGTTCTCATCTTCTCGTGGCAGAAGACAGACAATAAACAAGCAAACAAGCCAACCATATATGGTGTTAGATGGTGACAGTGCCGTGAAGAAAATAAGGCAGGGAAAAGGATAGGGTATGTGTTGGGGGCTGGGGAGGCTGCTGCTCCAAATGGAGGGCCAGGGAAAGCCTCGCAGAGAGGCCGACGTTCGAGCCAAGACCTGAAAGTCTTGCGGAGCCTTGAGTAGAACACAGGCCTGTGCAAATCCATGTACTAGGGTGAGGGCAGATGAAGTCAGAAAGGGATGTGGGAGCTTGGGATATGGCAAGGAGGGGAACATAGATGTTGTGCGGGGCTTGTGGGCCATTTTATTAAATTATGTTTTTTGGTTTTTTTTTTTAGATTTATTTATTCACTTTAGAGAGAGAAAGAGAGCATGAATGTGAGGGGCAGAGAGAGGGAGAGGGACTCTCAAGCAGACTCCACTGCCCAAGCATGGAGCCCAACATGGGGCTGGACCTCACAACTCTAGATCACATCCTGCACTGAGACCCAGAGTCAGACACTTAACCGACTGCACCACCCAGGCGCCCCCCTGTGGACTGTCTTAAAGGATGACAGCTTTTGCGTGAGCAAGTGGAGAAGCCAGTCACCAAAGGTGTTCCCGCACAGAAAATACACACTGTTCTAGCATTAAAAGCATTGCTCTCGCTGCCGTTCTGAGAGTAGATGGGGGCGAGGTGGGCAGGGAGGTCAGCTAAGGATACGGCAATAATCCAGCGGCCTCAGTCATGCTGGTGATAAGTAGTAGGTAAAGCCTGGCTGCATTGTGAAGATAGACTTGATAAGATTTGCTGACAGATTGAATGTAGGATGTGGAAGAAAGAAAGGAGTCAAGGATGATGCTAAGTGCTTGGATCTGAGCAATTGTATTCCTCTGCTTGGTCTGTCGTAACCAAATACTACAGACTGGGTGGTTTAAACAACAGAAATTTATTGCTCACAGTTCTGAAGGCCGGGAAGTCCAAGATCAAGGTGCCAGCGTGGTGGGTTTCTGGTAAGAGCTCTCCATCTGGCTCATAGAGCACTCCCTTCTCTCTGTGGCCTCAACCATGGGAAAAGCTCTGGTGTCTCTTCTTTTATAAGGACACCAATTTTATTGGCTCAGGGCTCCAACCTTATGAATCCCTTTAAACTTAATGACCTTAAAGCCCTGTCTCCAATATAGTCACATAGGGGCTTAGGGCTTCAACATGTGGATTTTGGGTGGAGGGGAATGCAATTAAGTCCATAGCAGCAACTGAAAGGATGGAGCTATCATTTACCAAAATGAGAAGTTGGGCTACATACTGAGTTTGGGGGGAAAGAGCAAGAGTTAAGTTTCAAAGATGTCAGGCTTGGGATGCCTGTCCACCTGAGCAGTTGGTCATAAAGTTTGGAATTCAGGGGACAGGTCTCCGGTAGAGACATAAAATTGGGAGACATCAGCTTCTGGAAGTGATGGAGGACCAAAGACTAGGCCTGAGCACCCCATCTACAGAGTTTGGGGGTGAGGAGGAACAGTATAGGAGACTCAAAAGGAGAATCCAGGGACATAGGAGGAAAATCAGGGGGTGTAGTGTCCCCAAAGCCAACTGAAAATTGTGTAATGAAGAGGAAGTGATTGACTATGCCAAGAGCTACAGATTAGTCAAGAGAAGACTAAGACCTGAGTGTTGGATGGTCATCAGAGACCTTGACAATGGCAGTGTTCACAGACAAAGCCTGGCTGGAGCAGGCTCGTATGAGCGTGGTAGGAAGCACACCAGATATGGTGTATTTGGCAGCCGTTCTGGGAAGCTGTGCTGGAAATGGAAGAGAGACAAAGTGAGCTAACCCAAGGGACTTGAGGGCCAAGGAGGGATCCTCTTGTTGGGGGACATTTTACATTGCATTTATATGTTGGAGAGATGGAGAAAAGGTGATGAAAACTTACATTTTTCATTCTCTCACTGGCTGGTTACTGATTAAGCCTTCCCTTCTCCATTTAAAGACAGAAGTCGTTCTCTTTCAACCACAATACCTGGGCTTGCTCAAAAGCCCGGCTTTGCGGCTGGAACGCCCATCCTGCTTATAACTTTTCCCACGTGTCCTGCCACTGCTGACTGACAGCCAGCTAACCCTCCGGGAGTGCCATCTGCCAGCCTCTGCGTCTGCTGACTGATTTAATGCTCAGAACAACCCTAAGAAAACGCGAACACTGCTATCCTGCATGACAGGGGCACCTGCGGAGAACCAAGTTTCGGTAACAGTCTAGATTGGTGTAGAAGCTGGGGCTCAGCCTGAGGAA
Organism: Mustela nigripes; assembly: GCF_022355385.1. Classification (NCBI taxonomy): domain Eukaryota; kingdom Metazoa; phylum Chordata; class Mammalia; order Carnivora; family Mustelidae; genus Mustela; species Mustela nigripes. The sequence continues at coordinate 141,730,138 of NC_081562.1, forward strand.
GTAGTTTCGGAATCTCACGGTCTTAATCTTTACTGATTCAGGGAAAAGCAATGGCCTTTATTTTTCCGACCTTTCTCTGTACAAATGCTGTCGGCAGCTCGCCGCCCCCTCCCCCCACCCTTTTAGGCCCCCCTCCCATATCAGAGCATCCTGTTTTCTCCTCGCAGCAGCTCTGCACCCCCCTTATGTGCCCTATGCCTGCTGTCCATTCCAGAGTGTGCTCATCGCTTACCCTTTTGGGGGAAAGAGGCCTAAATCACATCCGTGCGAACTTTTCCTGCTGTGCTCTCCTTGCTGGGCTGTTTGAATGTGTCACACTTGCTTCTGACACAAAATAACCAGCTGCAAAAATTTCAGTAAATGCCAGAAGACCTTTTCTTTAAGGGCCAGTCAGGGAAAGACATCTTCAAACACGACAGCAGACAACTTGAAAGGCACTTGCTATCTGACAGACTTCAGAGTCGGGGCGCAAACTGGGCCCTGAACACAGGCTGACCGCAGGTCTCCAAGGAGGCCCTCTCCTTTCCCACACTGAGGGCCCTTGCTCTGATGCCACCACGGCTGCAGGTGTCATCAGTTAGCATGATTCAAACAAGCAGAATCCCAGGAGAAGATGGGGCACGCTGGAAATGGAACCTGTCATTTGACTGTCTTTGACTTGATTCCTTTTGCTCCACCATGACTCCCACCTTTTGTTCTTTGTGGTTTACAGGGCTGTTCGCTCTCTCTCAGGTGTCCCAGCTGACAAATCATGAAATGCTACTGGCATTGATTCAGACACGGTTCTCTCCAGCGAACAAGATTTCATTCATCATAAGTCGGCAAGGGCCCCCTGTTCCCTCCTGTCTCATACCCGAATCAGAGTGGGAGCAGCATGAGGAACCGCGAGTAGGCCAAGGTGGTCCATAGACCGTCCACCTTAGAAGTGCCTAGGGTGAATCCTGATTCCATCCTGGGACCCCACCCTGGGCTCACAGAAGCAGAATGGAAAGGGAAAAGGATCAGAATCTCAATTCTAGAAAGCTCCCTGGTGATTCAGATACACACAGAAGACTGAGGACCAGTCACCTAGGATAGGATATGCCCAAGGAAACGTGGGAGAAAGGCTGGCCTTCCACCTGGCCTGTCTCCAGGTGCAGGTGGGAGGAGCGCCAGGAAGTCCAGCAGATGAAAAGGAAGACATGTGTGGACCTGGTTCTTCCTACCGAGTCATACACCGTCCCCTTCCCAAATCAGAGAAGGATGCGCTCTCTGGGAGCATGAAGCATGTACCTTTTTAAACCTCTGCCATGGACAGCAAAGAACATACTTTTAATCAGAGAGCATAAAAGGTTTAGAGAGCATCTGGCCCAGCTAGTTGTCTCAGTGTAAGTTTAGTCTGGATCAGTTCCCTCCCGTCTAACACTTGAGGAGCCTGAGGCCCAGCAGCTTCTGTCACTCACTCTGTCACTGGGCCAGCTTGTGGTAGAACCAGGCCTAGATCCAGGCTCCTGTCTTCAGGGCTTTATCTGATGTCTTAAACCTAAATAAACTTGATGGGGAGTGGGCAGGTGGATTCTTGAGGGGCTTAGAGGTTGATGCATATGCCGGGGTGGGGGGGGTCCCCCCAGAGCCAGGTCGCTTGCATAGTCAGCTCACCATACATATTGTTTTTCATGGTTTATATAAATAGAGAGAGATACAATACATACAATATATATTGAGAGAACCATTTATCAAATGTGTGTCACATTACATTATCTCAAGTGCTTTGCCTATATTTTCTCAGTTCTCACCCAAGCCCTGCCAAGTTTCATCATTTCCATTTCACACAGGAGGGAGCTGAAGCTCAGAGGTTAAGTAACAAGGTCAAGATCCCACCTTAATGAGTAGAGAAGCTGAGAGTAGGGGCTGGGTTCTCTCCTTCCGAGCCTGTGTTGCTTCCATACTTGGCGCTGGCTCCCTAAATCCAGGTTCACTCCAGACTGAATGTGGGCATGGGTGAGCATTAACGCCTTCCTTTCTATGGGGGCCATGCTTCAGGACTCTGCTTGTTTTAAAACAAGTTTCCCAGTGGGAACCCTCACTGGAAATGCAAATTAAGATGAAAAAGCTACTTACTCAATAAAAGAACAAAAGGAATTCGATAGCCTTTAGCCTTAAAAGGTGAGCCTTATCAGGTGGGCAGCGGGGAACCAGCATGCTGTGTGTAGGGCTCTGAGGTGGCCTCTCTGGAGGACACGGGCCAGCCTGTGGACCCACCGCCCTGACGTGTCAGGGCAGTCACCCTGCCAACCCTTACACCCAACTGCTTCTCCCTTGGGACCACGTTTTTACAGCTGTGATTCAGCTTCCTGAGTTCTGTTACATTTTAAACAAGTTACAACTCATGGCTTATTTGCTTGGCATTGGGGACATCTTAGCTGCCCAGTTCTTAATAGGATCTCGGGAGCCTCCTTGCACATCCCCAGACAACAGCTGGGAAGCATTTTCTCTGGGAAATGGTGAGCTTTTTAAATCTCATTTGCAGCAAATGCATCCAAGTAAATCTCAACGACCTTGGACTTTGCTTGGCGGGCTCCCGCGGCCAATGGGCAATCTAATTTCCTTCGGTCTGTGGCGGCCACTGTTTACCACTAACAGCCATCGTTCTTGGTCTTGGTTTTGGGTTCATTTTTAATGATGGTGTGTGCTCATATTACATGAAACAGTAGAAAAGGGCATTTTGTGAAAAGCAGTTCTCCTCCCATCTGACCTCCTGACCTCTGACCCTCTGTTGACTCTTCCCAGAGGCAATGGGTCTCTTCCACTGCTGGTGCTTATTTACATTTTGCTTTTTAAAATTAAAAGTAACAGTGTATATTTCAAAATAAGAAAAAAGATAATGTGTGTCTAGATTACCGCAGACATTTACTAAATGTTAATCCATTTCCTATCTAAGCCCTTACCCTGCCTCTGTCAGCCAGCTCTTGGCCTCTGCAACCATCTGTGAGAACCTCTGTTAACCCGGACAGCAGGCAGAGCTTAGGCCCATTTGGCTTCCTGAAGTAGATCTGACAAACGATTTGGCTGAGGAAGAAGCTGAATAAATGGACAAAACTGTGATTTTAAATTAAGTTAGGATATCAGGATCGAAAGCTGCATTGTTCACTATAAAACTACTAAAACACATGTGGCTACTTAAACTTAAATGATTAAATATTTAATAAAATTAAATGCAATTAAATGATCAGGTCCTCAGTTACGTTAGCTTCATTTTAAGTGCTCACTAGCCACATGTGGTTCATGGCTCCCTCCTCAGACGGATCACATCTAGAATATTTCCATCAGTGCAGAAGGCTTTAGCAGACAACACCGTTCTAGATGGCCCAACAGTTTTGTCTTTGTTGGTCTCCCATGGATATGGCTCAGGGGCTCTTCTGACCTTCCTACAGGCTTATGATTCTTCATAATCTGCTTCATCTCCAGTTGCCAAGCCAACATTTCCTCTGTCTAGATCCATTCCATCCTTTCCCACCCACACTCTTTGCCCAACCAACTCCAGCAAGATCTCAACTGAGGAGTTATGTCCTCCAAGAAAGCATTCCTCCCCCCTAAATGTCTACATTATGGCTGCTCTTTTGTTTGTTCCCAAAACACCGTCTTCCCTGTAACCTCCCCCTATCACAGCATCCTATCACCTACATATAGTTAATACCTGCTTGTCTGTATCTCTCATTTATCTGTTCACTCAGTCATTTCCTGAACACATTCTTATGAAGGGCCAGACACCGTGCTAGGCACTAGCAGTTTTCTGGTGATGAGCATAGCCTTTGTCTCACAGAGCAACTGTACTGTGTGAGGCAGGAGACACAGCAATCTTGTCCCCAGTTTATTACGATCTAGATGCCTAGCACATAGTAGGTGGCTCAGTACATATTTGTTGATAGAATGTGGAAAGTTCTTCAGGAATGTGCTGTTATGACTCTTCCATCTGGGTGGGGTCTAGGACACGGATAATGTGCAGTAAAATGAAATCATCAAAACCTATGATTACTGTAGTGAGTTGAACAGTGGTCCCCCCAAATTCCTGTCCCCCAGAACCTCAGAATGTGCCTTTATGTAGAAATAGGGTCTTTCCAGATGCAATTAGTTAAGAAGATTGGCCCTAAATCTAATGACTGATGTCTTTTTTTTTTTTTTTAAGATTTTATTTATTTATCTGACAGAGAGAGACAGTGAGAGACAGAACACAAGCATGGGGAGTGGGAGAGGGAGAAGCAGGCTTCCTGCTGAGCTGGGAGCCCTATGCAGGGCTGGATCCCAGAACCCTGAGATTATGACCTTAGCCAAAGGCAGACAGTCAATGACTAAGCCACCCAGGAGCCCCCAGAGACTGATGTTTATATAAGAAGACAAGAAGACCGAGAGAGAAGACCACCTAAGACCATGGAGGCAGAAATTGGAGTGATGCATATACAAGCCAAGGAGCACCAAAGATTTCTTGGAGCCACCAGAGCTGGAAGATGAAAAGAAAGACCCTCCCCTAGAGCCTTCAGAGATGGTACGGCCTACCAATGACTTGATATTGGACTTCTGGCCCCCAGAACTGCAAGAGAATAGGTTTCTGTTGTTTTAAGCCACCAAGTTTGTGATAATTTGTTACAGCAGTTCATGGTTGCCTCCCTACTATGGAATGGTATGCCATGTTAAAAAGAATGACATGGATCAAATCTACTGCCAGGAAAACTCTCCTGATGCCTGTGCTTTTGTTTTTGTTTTGAGTATGTAAAATATAGTCTTATTTGTGTAAGATAAAGATAGCATGTATATGTTTAATGTATACTGTGTGGGCACTCACACTTAACAGACAGGAAAACCTCTGGAAAGAGATCCCAAACTTTCAATAGTGCTTGGCTGTGGAAAGTGGAAGTGAAGAGCAAAGGGTTAGTTGTCTTTGTTATCCCATATACCTCAGCATTATTGTGATTTTTATTTATTTTTATTTTTTATTTAGTTTTAATATTTTAAAAGATTTTATTTACTTATTTGACAGAGAAAGACACAGCAAGAGAGGAATGCAAACAAGGGGAGTAGGAGAGGGAGAAGCAGGCTTCTCATGAAGCAGGGAATCCGATGTGGTGCTTGATCCCAAGACGCTGGGATCATGACCCAAGTCGAAGGCAGATGCTTAACAACTGATCTACCCAGGAGCCCTATTGCAGTTTTTATTAAAAGCAATAATCTTGGGCTCCTGGGTGGCTCAAAGGGTTAAGCCTCTGCCTTCGGCTCAGGTCATGGTCCCGGGGTCCTGGGATTGAGCCCTGCATTGGGCTCTCTGCTCAGCAGGGAGCCTGCTTCTCCCTCTCTCTCTGCCTGCCTCTCTGCCTACTTGTGATCTCTGTCTGTCAAATAAATAAATAAAATCTTTAAAAAAAAAAAAAAGCAATAATCTTCTATTACTGCTGTGATTTTTTTCAACCACAAAAAACAGTGAAAAGTGGAGGGTAAAGTTCATTTTACCTGTACAACAGCTTATTCCTATCAGGCCTGGGTCTGTCTCACAGGCTCTCTTGGTCGGGAACGGGGAAGGAAGCCTGGAACCACTTGGTTTGAACCAATTAGCTTATCTGTGTGTCGGGGGAGGGATGGGATTAAACACAGGATGCTGCGCGCCATCTTTCCTGCAATCAGACCAGATCCGAGCTGGGGTCAATCGTCCCGCCCCGCCCCGCCCCGCCCCGGCCTCATTGGCCCCGCCCCGGCCTCGTTTGCCCCGCCCCAGCCTCGTTGACCCCGCCCGCCCGGGAGTCCAAGCTCCGCCCCTCCCCAGACCCCTCCCCACGGAGTCTAGGCGGGCTGGCTCTGGGAGCCTTGGGACCCTCGCGCTGTGTCCGGGTGCGAATCCTGGCAGCGCCCTTGGAGAGAACTCCTGAGTCCAGTCAGCGGACTCTCGGGGCTGCCACAACAGAGGTTCCTCCACAGACAGCAAGTTGCGGCTCGCTCTCCAGAGTTCAGCGAAGATGGAAGGAATCGGGCTTACCCACGAGCACGACGTTGTTTGTAAAGCTTTTGAAGACACGAGGTCCCACATTTCCAAACCTTTAGGCGTCCAGGGAAGCCCCGCCGAAGGCAGCAACGGACGCCAGATCGGATAAGGATGACAAATGAGGACCCCAGCCCCCCTCACCTACCCTGGCAGATTCAACCCCGGGCACCCTAACGTTGTCCAGCCTTGGGCTCAGTACGCACCAGGAAGCAGGAAAAGGAGGTAACAGCCTCAAGAAACTGAGTGGTGCAGGCCTGGGAAGAGCCACCACCTGCCTTGCTCCTTGGTGACTTTTTTTTTTTTTTAAAGATGTTATTTATTTATTTGAGAGAGAGAGAGCACAAGTAGGCAGAGAGGCAGGCAGAGAGAGAGGGGGAAGCAGGCTCCCAGCTGAGCAGAAAGCCCCATGTGGGGCTCGATCTCAGGATCCTGAGATCATGACCTGAGCTGAAGGCAGAGGCTTTAACCCACTGGGCCACCCAGGCACCCCATGCCTTGGTGACTTCTAAGCAAAGTGTGCCCCCTGAGCCGTGCTGAGACGGCGGTGAAGACCCGGTGGACGCACCTCCCAGGAACCCTAAATGTGAGCGGGGAGAGACAACAAGAAGACTTTTCCTTTTGTATCACGGAGGTTATACTTGAGGAGCCTGCCCCTTAGGACCCCGGATGTACAGAGATACAGAGTTTGCCCCTTCCTTGTGTGCACTTTGGTCTCTGCAGTTCCTGATTCAGAGGGGAGAGAAGGAGGTTATGCTCTGAGTGCTAGGACCACATGTGTGCAGGGAAATCTTTCCCTCACCCACTGCGTCCTAATCTGTGTGTCTGAGTTAGGGCAGCATCTAGGCCCAAAGCCGTTCCTTTCCTCCTTTGTACAGGAGTCTATTGCCTGTGCCTTTTAAGAAAGCCACCAGGCGCATCAGGGAAATACAGATGGAAACCTCAATGAGATACCCCCTCACACCAGTCAGAATGGCTAAAATTAACAACTCAGGAAATGACAGGTGTTAGCAAGGATGTGAAGAAAAGGCAACCCTCCTACGCTGTTGGTGGGAATGCAAGCTGGTGCAGCCACTCTGGAAAACAGTGTGGAGAGTCATCCAACAGTTAAAAGTAGAACCACTCTATGACCCAGCAATTGCACTACTAGTATTTACCCCAAAGATACAAATGTAGTGATCCGAACGGGCATGCACACCCCAATGTTCATAGCAGCAATGTCCACAACAGCCAAACTATGGAAACAGTCCAGATGTCCATCAACAGATGCATGGATAAAGAAGATGAGGTCTATATATACAATGGAATATTATGCAGCCAACAAAAAATGAACTCTTGCCATTTGCAATGACTAGGGTGGAACTAGAGGGTGTTATGCTAAGTGAAATAAGTCAGTAAGGGAAGGGCAATTATCATATGACCTCACTGATATGAGGAATTTGAAAATAAAGACAGAGGATCTTAGGGGAAGGGAGGGAAAAATGAAACAAGACAAAACCAGAGAGGGAGACAAACCACAAGAGACTCTGAATTTCAGGAAACAAACTGAGGGTTGCTGGAGGGGCAGGGAGTGGGACAGATGGAGCGGCTGGGGGATGGAAACTGGGGAGGGTCTGTGCTATGGTGAGGGCTGTGAGTTATGTAAGACTGAATCACAGACCTGCATCCCTGAAGCAAATCATACATTATATGTTAATTTTTTAGAAAGCTGCCAGCCCCAGCGGTGCTGGAAGGAAGGCTGAAGGCTGAAGGACCACACTGATCCCAGACTGCTGGTCAGAAAATCCCTTCACATTAACTTCCCAGTTCAGACAGATGGGGGAAAACAAAAACTCTTAGGGTGCCTGGGCGGCCCAGTCTGTTGAGGATCTGCCTTTGGCTCAGGTTATGCTCTCAGGGTCCTGCTTAGTGGGGAGTCTGCTTCTCTCTCTGCCCCTCCCCCTGCTCATGCTCTCTCTTTTTCTCTCTGTCTCAAATATATAAATAAAATCTTAAAAATATATATATATACAAAACACCAAAAACAAAAACCTTCTTGTACTCACCTTTGTTATGAAGTGATTTTTAAGAATGTGAGGGGTGTCTGGGTGGCTCAGTGGGTTAAAGCCTCTGCCTTCCGCTCAGGTCATGATCCTAGGGTCTTGGGATCAAGACCCACATCAGGCTCCCTGCAGGGAGCCTGCTTCCCATCCCCCCACCCCCGCTTGCCTCTCTGCCTACTTGTGATCTCTGTCAATTAAATAAATAAATAAAATCTTAAAAATGTGAACAGAGCTTTTTCTATTTCTCTAGTAACTGATTGCCGTTCTTAAATTCATTCTCTTAAACTGAGCCTTACCTCTAGTCAGGGAAGGAGCCAGAGTCGGCCTTCCTCCAGGAACACGGGAAGGTTGGCAGGGGGAGCCCACACCAGCAGCCTCCAGCACTTTGGTCTTTGGCATATATACTCTTTCCCTTTCCTCCCCTGACTAGACACTGATGTTCCATTCTAGAGGACATCTAGAGGAACATGGTACTCAGCACAATTGTACATAGTATGTATGACTGTCACACCTGTTGGCAATGAACTATTGCTATAATGTGCATTTTTAGGTTCTCGACTTTGTCGTTCTTTAATGTGTTTCCAGTGTCTTACCATTTAGGTTGTATCTAAATAAGTGAATGGTCAGGATGTTCCTGTCCCTGTTGGAAGCCATCACGAACCTCAATAACAATCTCTCCACCCCCATTGAACTTCATGGTGGACCATACCACCGGAAGGAAGATACCTGGGGCCCTCCGCAGTCCCTTCAAACTGCGTAAGACTTCATGTGTGGCCTACCCATGAGGCTGGGCCCACTTGCAAACCTAGAAAAGCACATACATCAGAATAAATTACCCATGTTAGAACAGATGTTTTAATTTACCATCACACTGAAATTGTTTTTAAGGATTTTAAAGGTAGAGATGGTGAGAATTAAAGGTGCTAAAAAGGAAAAGAAAAACAAAAGGCTAACAGGCACTCCATAAATGCATCCAAAAGATAACAGACTCCACCAAGAGGAGCTTGGAACACGGGGCGTCAGTGTGACTGAGCCATGGCCAGCGCTGGGGGTGCGCTGGGGCCGTCACCCTCCCAGCCATATGAGGTTGCTCCATTAGGCAGATGGAGGCATCACATTGATCCCACCAACATATATTTACCAAGTGTCAGCTATGGACGAGGAACTATACTAGAGTTTTCGGATGCATCAGTGAACAGAACAAAGACCTCTGCCTTCAAGGAATGTAGACTACAGCAAAGGGAGAAAACAAGTATAAAGGCAAATTGTGTAGTGTGCCCAAAGGTGATAGGAAAGTGGGATAGGGGAGATGTGACACTGTTTCAGGGAGAGGGTTTGTGGACAGAGGTTTGCCATCTTAAATGCGAATATTCGGGACAGGTTTCACAGAGAAGGTAGATTTAGGCAAACATTTGAGAGGGTTGAAGGAACTAGCCAAATGAATATCCTGGAACTGCTAGAGCAAAGGCCCGAGGCAGGAGTGTGCCCAGATGTGAGGACAAAGGAGGTCCCTGCAGCTGGAGCAGAGGGACAGAGGGGAGTGTGGCAGAAATTGCAGGACAAGAGGCAACGGGTTGCCTTGTGTGGACCCCAGGGCCATTGCAGAACCTTAGCTTTTATCCTGGGAGAAGTGCAGCCGTGGGAAGGCTTGGAGCAAGATAGCAGCACTACCTGACTCATGTTCGGAAAGGAACACTCTGGCCGCCATGTGAAAAATGGGCTGAAAGAGGACCAGCACAGGGGCAGGTGGACCAGAGAGGTGCAATGCCTGAATCCAGATGGCGGGGGAAAGGCGAGCAGAAGTAAGATTCTGGATATATCCGCTGGGTGAGTCAAAACCACTTCCTGGTGGATTTGGACGTAGAAGGTGAGACAAAGACAGGAGTCAAGAATGCTTGCAAAGTTTTTAATCTGATACTAGGGGCAGTATATTGCTGCCATTCATTTCGGTTAACTGTGGTGTCAGAAATGATCTGCGCAGCCTTGTCTATTTCTTTAGTGACAAAGGTTGCAAGTCTCCTAAAGATGCTGGTAACCTGAATTTGCCTGAGTCATCATAAAACAGTATATATAGTTTGAACCAACACCACATACTCGTACCAAATTGCCAGAACCTAGGTAGAAAATTGACATCTAAAGACCTTTCCTGACTATTGAAAGTTTATACTTAAGAGGAAGTGGTACATGATTTTTGATGAAGTCATTTCCAGAAATTTTCTTTCCACCTAAAGCTGGTAACAGAAGCTAATAAATGAGTAGGAGATAAAAAATAATATTAAGAACACTCTTCAGTATGTGAAGTTACATATAAACAGGGAAAACTATTTGCATCTTTTAATCCAATTTTTAAAATGTAACCCATTTCCCTCCCAAAAAAACAAAAATAAAAAGTAACCCTTTTCCAAAATGGAAATAGACATTTGCCTTTTATGACCAATGTGGAAAATGAAGTTGACTCTAGATCCCAGGTTTTCCTTTTTGTAATTCTCAGTCAGTGTGAATACACAATGACAGTCATTTTCTATAATGTATAGTGTGCCCTGAGGAATTTTTTTTCCCCCCAGATCCAACCACATACGGAAAACACTGAAATAAGGTAAGCGTATACAGCCAGGGGTACCTGGGTGGTTCAGTCTTTGAGTATCTGCCTTCGGCTCAGGTCATGATCTCAGAGTCCTGGGATCGAGCCCTGCAGCAGGCTCCCTGCTTGACAGGAAGCCTGCTTCTCCCTCTCCTACTTCCCCTGCTTGTGTTCCCTCTCTTGCTGTGTATCTCTCTCTCTGTGTCAAATAAATGGGTAAAATCTTAAAAAAAAAAAAAAAAAGTATATAGCCAGATATGGTCAATTTAAAGAGGAAATAACAGATATAAGGATTACTCTAAAATGTGCTTTTCTATTTTAAATTTTTTTAATTTTAGTTTTTTGGAGTAAAATATAAAAGAATTCAGCACTTGGTCCCTGAGTTGGTAAAGTGAATCCTGATGTGTTTCTGTGGCTTTAGCCGTAACCCCCAAATACAAATAAACTATGCCAAACTCTAGGAACATCTGTGGCTTTATCTGTTGTTTGAATACAGCTGATCTGATGGTCAAAATAATTACTTTGCCTAATATCACCTATGGATTGTGCAACTGTATTCAGTACAATGGTACCTAGTGCGTGTGAATGTCAGACCTGTAGTTACACAGACTGTTGTAAAACACGTTTTGGTGTTTTCAATTCTAACTCATTCTTTAAAAACTCTGTATACCCTTTGGGCTAGACTTCTGGAGACAAATAGCCAAATTCTCATTAATGATGTCTTTCACTCTCTTTTCTGGCTGGCCCCATCAGCCCCTGCAGCCATCCCTCTGCCCTTGGCCACGTGCTCTGTGACATTCCTGTGAGGACCCCGAACCATCCGGCCTGGTGCATCACAGCCACAAGCAGAACACCCGCCCCGGCCTTCTGCGAGGAGGGAACAAGGTGGACCCAGAGCTGAGCAGGGTGAAGCCAGGGGCAGGAACGGGGAATGAAGCTCTGCCCGATGAAGTTGAAGGCCTCCCTGAACCTTGCCAAGTTGGGTCTCCATTACAAACACTGTTTCTGTGTTGTATTTATGGCCTTTAAAACTAAGTTTGGGGGGCCCCTGGATGACTCAGTCAGTTAAGGGTCTGCCTTTGGCTCAGGTCATGATCCCAGGGGTCCTGGATTGAGTCCCCTGCTCAGTGGGGAGTCTGCTTCTCCCTCTGCCTCTGTCCCTCCTCCCTGCCCCGCCGCCGGGCCCATGCTTGCTCTCTCTCACACTCTCTCTCCTCTCTCAAATAAATAAGTAAAATCTTTAAAAACAAAAAAACAAAAAACACCAAGTTTGCTTTCCATTCTCCCATTTCTATGTTATTGTCTTAAAATAAATACCAACGCATCATGGGTACGGATGTCTCCACAGGAGTCCGTGTTTCTGTGAGCACTGCTCCGTTCTAGGGACTTTCCAGGGGGCCAGTGCTCCAGGCTGGTAGGAGGGTGGACTTTGGAACAAACAGAAGATTTCAGCCTGGGCCTTGCTGTTCATGAGCTTCAGTCCTCACTTGACCTCACATTTCCTTAGCTGCGAAATAGGCAAATGAGTACCCGCCCCCCTGCTGTGAGGAGTAACTGAGGTACTTCAGTAGTTGCCACCACAGGGTAAGTACCCTGAGTAGCACGTTGTTGCCTCACGGAGCCACTTGGAGGACTGATAATCACCGCGAAGCATTTTGTAACCTGTGAAGTCCTACAGCAACTTTATATCAGCTACTTAGTGGGCCTGCTGGGGCGTACGTGCCGTGCCGTGGAAGAGTCTAGCACAGGTAAATTCTCTCTCAATCCCCAAGTGCCACGTCACTCCCAGAAAATGACTCCGTCTACCCAGTACAGGTTGTTAACCGGGGTGGTCAGCAGCGAGGGGAGCAGCTCTGGAGACAGTGGCCTAGGACGTGGGGTACTTTGCCTTCTTACCTGATGCTCTGAGGCTCGGTGTCTTCATCTCAAATTTAAAAAATGACAGAAGGCCCCGCAGTTGAGTGGGAGGAATGTGGAGCGCTTGGCATGCCTTGAGGCGAACCCCCAGAGCAGCTACTCAGAAGAGCTGACTTTGCTGCACTGGCTTCTGGTCCCGTGCAGATTCGAGTCCACCCGCCATCTCCTTGGGGGCTACAGAGAGGACTGCTCACGCCCAGGCTGCCCAAGAAACCACACCCCCCACCCCGGGAACACTGTACAGGGGAGACACATCCAGACAAACAACCATAAAGTTGAATGTATTTGCAGGCACAGTCCTTGAAAAGGCATAATTATATGGGACTTAATGACTTCCCTTTCCCATTGTGAAACAAAAATGGTAATCATCCAAATTTGCATTGTTGGCCAAGGAAAGTACTGGAAGAGGGCTCTTTTCTTAGGACCTGGCCAACTGCTCGAGCTGCTACCCTGGGATTTTAAGCTATGGAGGAGCTCTACCCAGCGGGAAAGCCAGCCCGGAGCTATCTCCCCTTCTTCTGGCTGACAAGGGCTGCCTGCTGCACTGTCCTTGGCGGGGGGTCGCCACCCCAACTGCTCGACTGTTCGCTGTCCAGGCCTCTTTCCTAGTGTCACCTTGGCCAGCTGCTGTCAGACTGAAATGTCACAGGTGAGATAGTACATAGCAATGGCTCTGAGCTGGAGGAAGGCCACGTCTCTAGTTCTACCTCAGAGTAGTGTTGAGGCTGGAATAGTCATCTTTTGTATTAATTTACACGTTTAGCCACTAACCCAGTAATCGAAAAGTGCCCTCAATGCCACAAAGCGTTACCCAAATACAAAGTGGTATTTTGATTGCTGGAGCAGCCGATTGGATTTGGACAGAAGAGTTTTGTCTACCAGATTTCTCAATCTCTTTCCCTTCCCAAAGTGGGTGCGTTTAGAGAACGCAAGGGTGTGAGCTTGTTTTTAACTGCAGGGACTTCGAATCACTTTATTTTTAGTATTTCACAATCGCCCTTGAAATAGACACCTGGAGGTGTCCTCCAACCAGGGCTGGGAATCATGGATTTAACCACTTGGAAAGTAGCTTAACTAGGGCTGGGTCCAGGTGGACTTGAAAATCTTGTTTGAATTTGTGTTCATCACTCCCTCTGTAAGCTAACCACGTTGTCACTCCGGTGTTGTTTTTGCTTTGGGCACCTGAGCAAGGTAGGGGTGGAGAGGAATAAAGGAAAGGACTCTGGAGGTTTGATACGCGTAATCCCCCCTTCAGTCAGGGTCTCTGTAGGCAGGGTTTTTTCCTAGTCCATTGTCAGCTTGACAAGGAGGACCCTGCTTTCTTCTCCTTTCCCTTTGAGCTTCTTTATTTATTTTAACCCTCAGACTGTGATTGCCCAACGCCACAGGGAAAAAAGCCTAAATTCCCCAACACAGCCATGGTGAGTAATCAACCAACAAAATGTGCAGGATCCAGGAACAAGGAACATAATCTGGTTATACTCAAGTCTCAGCATACTTCTTTTAAACTGTCTCAGGAAAAAAAAACAAAAAAAAAAACTCTTTATTGATTTCTTTTTTTTTTTTTTAAAGATTTTATTCATTTATTTGACAGAGAGAGAGATCACAAGCAGGCAGAGAGGCAGGCAGAGAGAGAGGAGGAAGCAGGCTCCCTGCTGAGCAGAGAGCCCGATGTGGGACTCGATCCCAGGACCCTGAGATCATGACCTGAGCCGAAGGCAGCGGCTCAACCCACTGAGCCACCCAGGCGCCCCTCTTTATTGATTTCAAATAGGGGTCACACTGGGCACCACTTGGTGGGTCTTCCTTGCTGCAGGTTTTCCCTCTTGGTGGGCAGTTCGGTAAAGGACATGACTCGGGCTCCCCAGTCTCGGTCCCTCCATGGTGGGTGATAGTGGGAGGCAAGGAGCCCATGTCTCTCCAGAGCCTCTCTGGCTGTGTGCATTCACGGAGTCCAGGTCTGGCTGAAAGAGCTTCCTAAATCCGGTGTCTGGGCTTCTGGCCACAGCCCAGTACCCACTCTGTGCTGGGTCCAAGGCAGTGGGGCAGAGATGCTCCCGGACTGTCTCTCCTCCCTGCTTATTTCTTTCTCCACAAAGTGCTTTTCATCATTTGCAACAATGTTTCCTCTATGGGAGCAGGTTTCCCCAATGTTCATCTGTGTCCAGAAGTGCCTTTCAACAGGTAAAACGGGGTGCACATGAAAGGCAAACTTGCCAACAATTCAATTTGAATACAAGAGTAACTGTGTGAGGTGGTGGATAATAGCGAAACTTATTGTGGGGATCGTTTCACAATATGTACAAACATCAAATCATGGTGTTGCACACCCAAAATGAATGCAATGTTATACATCAATCATAGCTCATTAAAACCGGGGGAAAAACACCTTAACTAAACATGAAGTTGCTTAATAAGGTCCTCCATTCTCCTGCAGATTTCAGGAAAAGCATTTCTGGAGCTCCTCCTGACTTCTCCTCTCTGTTCCACAGTCTCTGCGGTATGGGAGCTGGTATGGGAGCCAGCCATGTGAGGACACCTGTGGCGGCTGCCCGTGGCCAGTTGTCCCCTGTGTGTCCATCTCTGCAGGCCACACAGAGCATCAGGGTGACTCTGTCTCTGCGATTTCTATGACCAAGGCGCCTCTCTTCCCACCCCACTTCCATTCCTTTGTGCTAAGGCTTCACTCCTCAGAGGTTCCTACACCGTTGTGTTTGGCTGAGCTTTAGGACTGGGCTGGTTGTAGTCTGGTTTAGCTCCAGCTGCTATAAATACGCCCCTTAGCATGTGCAACTTGTTCCTTCTTCCACGGGCAGCTGTCCCTGGCAGGGCTCTCCGCTATCTGTCTGAGACAGTGCAATTCCTAATGACTGCTGCTAGGACTAGCAAGCTTCAAATGTCGACATAGACCTGCCTGTTAAGGGGTCTGGAGAAGCAGGGAGTCTCCAGAGAAGAAGGCACTAGCTTTCCTAGTGTCTTTTTTTCCTGAGTAAAGACATAGTCATTTCCCGCCCTTGACTTCCCTTGAGCCAGCAAGATGGCTGCCCCGAATCCCTTCAAATAAAGGAGCAAGATGAAAACCAAACCTTCAGGTAATTTTCCACCTGCCTCCCATGAAAACGCCAGCTCATCCTTTAAAACAAAAGGACTTGACAATGCTAGAAGTCCTCTATTTAAGGATCACAAAGGCTTTTTTTTTTTTAATTCTTTTTATTTTCGTCAGAGCAATATGTATACTTGGCTTCAAAACATAACATTTTTTGAACAGTTCCATGTCGTGTAAACCTGCCTTCCCAGGCTGTTTACACCTTGAGGGTGCGTGAGGTGGCTTCTGCCTGTCACCTGGGCCCTTCCATACCTTTGATTTGGAAATGAGCGAGTGGGGAAAGCGGGAGGGCACGGGGATGCATTTTGCCAGTGAGGCTGTGGCGAGGAGGCTCGACCTGCTGCTCACAGCTGGGGCCTTGGGCATCAGGGTGGCGGCCCCTGTGCGTGGTAGAGGCCGTGGCTCCCTCTGGGGCTGCTTCAGCAGTTCGGCTCTGCCAGCCACAGCAGAAACACAGCCTAGAGTCTCTGTCTTCAGTCTTCCCATGGTTCTTGGAGCTACTTGGAGCTGCTTGCTCTCTTCTTGAGAAAAAATGCTCCAGTGGGTTCCGCTGTCTCGACCAAGGACCCCGACAGTAATGGATTACTGGCTTCCAGCGAAAACCAGCAGCCCTTCCCCATCTTAGCTGATACTTCTGATATATGTTAACTTCGGATCCAATGTTTTGACAGGATTTTGTGCATTTAACACAACCACCTATTCCTTTTTCCCCTTTCATTCTCATTAACAGTCTATTTTATAGACTCATATATTTCATTCTCATTAACAGTCTATTTTATACTAACTATGTAAATGTTTACCGTTGAGTTAAGCAGTGCACTGTATGTTTCCTTTCTCGTATAACTTTTATTACCTAATTGTTTTTCTGTTGCTTAGTTGTCTAAGAAAAAAAGGAAGGAAAAAAGAGAGAGAGAGAGAGATCTACTGTTCTGATTCCCAGTGTCCCAACAGATCCAAAAATGCCTACCCAGGAACGAGGATGTTTATGCAGTTTGCACAAGATGTCACAAAGAACAGTTGGCAAAAGCTGCAATCAGAACAGAGTTTCAGCATTCCAAAGGGGCTTGCCATCCTTTTTGTATTCATATTTATAAAATTCACCCCAAAAAGTCATGAGCTGAGCAATCATATACATGAGACAAAATCTAACTAAGTTAATACCAGACTCTTAATGTCCACTGATTTACAAGAGCACTTGCAACTATTCTCAAAAATCTGTAGAAGAATTCTAAAGGCCGATGACATAGAGGAATGTGGTTTTGCTGAGCCTCCATTTCTTTAATTTTCTTTTAGGCTTCAAATCTCTATTTTTGTTGATTGATTGACTTTTATATCTTATCGCTTCTTAAAAATTATCAAGGTAATAAACTGGTACTGGATCAAAGTCAAATAAAAACATGAGCAAATAAAGTAAAAAATGTGTCTT
This sequence comes from Mustela nigripes, assembly GCF_022355385.1. Classification (NCBI taxonomy): domain Eukaryota; kingdom Metazoa; phylum Chordata; class Mammalia; order Carnivora; family Mustelidae; genus Mustela; species Mustela nigripes. The sequence goes on from NC_081562.1 coordinate 141,747,214, forward strand.
CTTAACTCACCACTGCCACCACCAACCTTCCCCACAAAAGAGTGTGCTCTCTCCGAGATCTTCCCGGGTGGTTAGATGCATGGTAGGTGGTCATCTGGCCAGAAGGTGGGGGAGCACGCCTGTGGAAATATTAAGCTTTGATGTGAAAAAGAACTGAGTTCAAAGTCTGGCTTTGCTATCCTGTAGCTGAGTGACCTTGGGCAAGCTCCTTGGGCTCAGAGCTCTGGCCTTCCCACCTCCAGCACGTGGATGATTGTGATGTCTACCTCGTGGTGTCACCTGAGTGCATCTGGCCACATCATAAACCCAGAACTTTGGGACTCCCAGAAACTCTGCCCTGCTGGCCAGCCAGCAGCCGAAACTCAGCGTGTCTTCTCATTCCAACTCTCTCATGAAGGGATTATAACTTTGAGTTTGTGTAGGTATTATACTTAAATTTATTTGAAAAAGATGAGTAGCTTTATAGAAAATAGCCCTAAAAAAGCCAAATGTTGTGTGTCAGTAGTGGAAGTTCAAAAAAAAATTTTAAGAAGGTGATGGTTCTTAACCAGGAAAAGAAAAATTTTGAGTAAACGAAGGAGTAGAGTTTTAGCTACCATGTTGCCTTTGGTGCAAGGATGAGCACACTCCGCTCTATCAACAGAAAAATAAACACAGACGGCGGTTTGTGGAACTCTTCTCAGCAAAGGCTCTAAGTAGTACAAAAATTGCACATGTGAGAAATATTACTGAAAATTAGAACTCTAATTAACTTGCAGGGTGAGGAGAGACACAGAAACCATGTGGAACCAGATGGAAATATGCATAGCCAGGAATCGCAACAAACACTTCCTTAGCCAAAACTTGTATAGATTATCAAAGTGTCCAAAAATATCCTTCAAAGATCCTTTTCTCATGTCTGAGGAAATTGCCGGAGAAATGGGAAATCCTTCAGGAGCTGGACCCCTAGTGGTGCAGAGGTCCGGAAGGAGTGAGGACAGCTGACTCGAGGGTCGGGACCGCTGCCCAGTGCCACAGAGGAAAAGAGTCTGAGGTGCAGCTCTGCATGTGAAAATGCCCGGCCCCAAACCGGCTTCAGTGCCTGCCGCTCAGCCCTTCCTCAGCCTCCCCATATGTCCTCCCAGAGCCTGTTTCTTCCGGCCTTTTTCTGTGCTTCTTCTTGGGAAAGGACATGGAAAACCCATTTGCACTCGTGTATGACAAGTCTGTCACCTGCTCTCCAACAAAGCCTATGGTGTGGTCTTAATTACAAAGGCCTACAGAAGTCCAGATTTTTGTGTCGGCTTTTCCAATTTTTATTTATTAGCAACCAACGAATTTATGTTAAAATCCATGTCCACAGACAGCCTTTGGCTGACAGGACACAGGGGGAAGGCGACGCACAGATGGAAGATTGGAGTGATACGTCTGGAAACCAAGGAAGATGGCCGACAATCTGCCAGAAGTCAGAGAAAGGCACGGAAGGATCCCTCCCTACAGTTTCAGAAGTTTTCTGGCTTCCATCTTCTAGAACTGTGAGTCAGTAAATTTGTGGTACCTCATTACAGCAGTCCTAGCAATCCAACATAGATTCTGATATTTCATGTCCTCTGAAGCGCAATGTTCGATAGACATCACTAAGACCCAGGGGGCATCTTTGCACAGCATGTTGGTGACCACCAGCTGGTAAGATGGCCCTAATCACGTGGCCGCTCATTGAAAAGGAGCACAAGGGGCGCCTGGGTGGCTCAGTCCTTTGACTTGGGTCATGATCCCAGGGTCCTGGGATTGAGCCCCGAATCCACCTCCTGCTCTGCAGGAAGCCTGCTCCTCCCTCTCCCGCTCCCCCTGCTTGTGTTCCCTCTCTTGCTGTGTCTCTCTCTGTCAAATAAATAAAATCTCTAAAAAAGAGAAAGAAAGGGAGCACAGGACCATGTCAAAGCAAATTCCTCCCTGAGCTGGATCCAGGGAGACTCCTCTTAAAAGGGCGGGACAAATCTGGTGAGAGTCCAAGTCAAAGGACCTGGAGCCAGAGCGGGTTCTCAGAGCAGCTGTGAATCAGGCCGAACCATTCCTCAGTGTCGACACAGAATATATTTGTGCAGACATGTGAGTCTTTTGCTGAAGAGGGAATAAGGCCACCCAGGGGAGCTGTATGGGACTGTGACAAGGTCTAGGCAAAGCAAGAGCCTATAGGAGAAAATGGGCAAAGGCAGGAACCAGGGGAGCAGATATTACTCTGAAAGCAGGATACAGGACAGGGTGCTCAAGAGAGAAGGTGTAGCAAAGCAAGCATGCTGGGGTCTTGGCCCTTTTGGGTTCTGATCTTGTGGCCCAGGGGTGGAGGACTGGTTTCAAGAAAGAGGACCAGGCCAGACGGCAAGAGAAATGGGCCTCTTGTCTCCTCTGCAGAGCTAACGAGAATTCTCCCTGTGTCCTTCACAGGCAAGGACGCCAGATAAACACTCAGTTAAAGCTGAACTTTAAATCCACATGGAATGATTTTCAGTGTAAGTATGCAGATATAGCATGGGACCTACTTAGGCTGAAGATATGTTCATTATTTATCTGGAATTTTGACTTAACTGGTATCTTGTATTTCTATTTTGCCAAATCTGGTAACCCTATCCCAGGCAACAAAGAAAGTACTCCCTGTGGCATCACAAGTCTCATCGATACTCAATAAATATCCACATCCAGAAGAAAAAAAAAATCCACGGGGCTGCTGAGAAAAGCAGGGCTCTTTCAACAGGCAGAAACATGGTAAGTTATGTTCCTCTTCCTGCCTCCAGCAGCTTGAAGGTCACGGTGCTGACAGCCCTTTAGAAACTCAACCCAAACAGTCCTTTCTTTCCAGACCAATTCCTAGTCAGTTGCAGGAGATTTCAATGTCTTTTATGACTACTAACCGAAGACACCATCTTGAACGTAGCTTGCGAAGCCAGGAACGTGGTTTGGGTCCCAGCCCAGTGCAGTTTTTCCCAGAGCTATTATAAGGAAGTAGTCATGAAACTAAATGAATCTATGGTTGAAAACTGCAGTGCTGACCCAAAATATTTCTAATGTGTGGAACTCGCTGGCAGGCTGAGAGCCTAAGAGAACAAAAAGCGCTGTTCGCTGCTTTGAAATGCCCCGATCCTCAGAGTGTGGCTTTGCCTTCATGTTATTAGCTGGGTTCCAATGGGCCGAGGGCCAAGTTAGGCACTTCTATTGGCGGGGCAGTGGGGGTGGTGGGGATGTTGGCAGACACAGGGCTTGGCCTTGACAGCTTCATTTGGAGGACGAGAAGGGGTGAACCGTCGGAAGGAGGCATGGAATGAGAAGGCGCGGCCTGGCCTGATCTGGGTGGGGTGCCTCGAAGCTTCCCGGCCCTGGCCACACTCCCTCGCCTGCCACTCCTTGCAACAACCCTGTGACGTCCACGTATTTTCTCCATTTTCCAGGTAGGGAAAAGGAGGTTTCCGAAGTTATCTGGTGGGGTAGACGTTAAGCTCAGCTGTTTTCAATTTACACTTCTTTTTTTAAAATTAAATTAAATTAAATTTATTTATTTGACACAGAGAGAGAGATCACAACCAGGCAGAGAGAGAGGGGAGGAAGCAGGCTCCCCGCTGAGCAGAGAGCCCAATGTGGGGCTCAATCCCAGGACCCTGAGATCATGACCTGAGCCGAAGGCAGAGGCTTAACCAACTGAGCCACCCAGGTGCCCCAACACCACTTCTTCTTCTTCTTTCTTCTTTCTTCTTTCTTCTTTCTTCTTTCTTCTTTCTTCTTTCTTCTT
>NC_081562.1:142089802-142172315 GCF_022355385.1 Mustela nigripes
TAGGTATCTTATGGTTTGGGGTGCAATTGTAAATGGCATTGACTCCTCAGTTTCTCTTTCTTTTGTCTTCTTGTTGGTGTATAGCAATGCAACAGATTTCTGTGCATTGATTTTATATCCTGACACTTTACTGAATTCCTGTACAAGTTCTAGCAGAGAGTCTTTTGGATTTTCCACATAAAGTATCATATCATCTACAAAGAGTGATAGTTTGACTACTTCTTTTGCTGATTTGGATGCCCCTTCTTTTTTATTGTCTGATTGCTGAGGCTAGGACTTCTAGTAATATGCTGAGTAGCAGTGGTGATAATGGACATCCCTGCTGTGTTCCTGACCTTAGGGGAAAAGCTCTCAGTTTTTTTCCATTGAGAATTATAGTCACTGTGGGTTTTTCATAGATGGCTTTGATGATATTGAGGAATGTACCCTCTATTCCTACACTTTGAAGAGTTTTGATCAAGAAATGATGCTGCAGGGAAATACAAATCAAAACCACAGTGAGATACCACCTCACACCAGTTAGAATGGCTAAAATTAACAAGTCAGGAAATGACAGATGCTGGCAAGGATGCGGAGAAAGGGGAACCCTCCTACACTGGTGGTGGGAATGTATGCTGGTGCAACTACTCTGGAAAACAGCATGGAGGTTCCTCAAAAACTTGAAAATAGAGCTACCCGATGACCCAACAATTGCACTACTGGGTGTTTACCTTAATGATACAAATGTAGTGATCCAAAGGGGCATGTGCAAACGAATGTTTATAGCAGCAATGTCCACAATAACTAAACTATGGAAAGAAGCTAGATGTCCATCAACAGATAAAAGGATAGAGAAGATGTGGTGTATATATATACACTGGAATACTATGCAGCCATCAAAAGAAATGAAATCTTAACATTTGCGATGACATGGATGGAACTAGAGGGTATTATGCTTAGTAAAATAAGTCAATCAGAGAAAGACAATTATCATATGAGCTCCCTGATATGAGGAAGTTGAGAGAGGCAACGTGGGAGGTTTGGCGGGTAGGAAAAGAATAAATGAAACAAGATGGGATCGGGAAGGAGACAAACTGTAAGAGACTCTTAATCTTGCAAAACTGATGGTTGCCAGGGGTAGAGGTGTAGGGAGGGTGGGTGGGGTCATGGACATTGGGGAAGGTACGTGCTACGAAGTGTGTAAACCTGGCAACTCACAGACCTGTACACCTGGGGCTAATAATACATTATATGCTAAGTAAAAGAATTAAAAATTAAAAAAAAAGAAAGGATGCTGTACTTTGTCAAATACTTTTTTAGCATCTATTGAGAGTATCATATGGTTCTCATTCTTTCTTTTATTAATGTATTGTATTACATTGATTATTTGCGGATGTTGAACTGGCCTTGCAGCCCTGGAATAAATCCCATTTGGTCATGGTGAATAACCCTTTTAATGTACTGTTGGATCCTACTGGCTAGTATTTTGGGTGAGAATTTTCACATCTGTGTTCATCAAGGATGTTGGTCTGTAATTCTCTTTTTTTGATGGGGTCTTTGTCTGGTTTGGGGATCAAGGTAATGCTGGCCTCATAAAATGAGTTTGGAAGTTTTCCTTCCATTTCTATTTTTTGGAACAGTTTCAGGAGAATAGGAATTAATTCTTCTTTAAATGTTTGGTCAAATTCCCCTGGGAAGTCGTCTGGCCCTGGGCTCTTGTTTGTTGGGAGATTTTTGATGACTGCTTCAATCTCCTTATTGGTTATGGGTCTGTTCATATTTTCTATCTCTTCCTGGTTCAGTTTTGGTAGTTTATACGTCTCTAGGAATGCATCCATTTCTTCCAGATTGTCAAATTTGCTGTTGTATAGTTGCTCATAATATGGCGTAGAATTTGGTGGTTCATCACTTGCATATAACACCCAGTGCTCATGACAACAAGTGCCCTCCTTAATTCCCATCACCCATTTACACAAGTCTCCACCCCTACCCCCCAGCACCTTCAGTTTGCTCCCTACGTAAGTGTATCTTATGGTTTACCTCCCTCTCTGTTTTCCTCTTATTTTTATTTTTCCTTTTCTTCTCCTCTGTTCATCAGTTTTGTTTCTTCAATTCCACATATGAATGAAATCATACGCTTTTTGTCTTTCTCTGACTGACTTACTTTCCTTAGTGTAATACATTCTAGTTCCATCCGTGTTGTTGTAAATGGCAAGATTTCTATTTTGTTTGATGGCTAAGTAATATTCCATTGTATATATATAGAATAGCTCTCACTTAAATGTTTGGTAGAATTCACCAGTGAAGATATCTGGGTCTGGAATTTTTATTTTGGTAGTTTTCTAATTATATTTAATATTCTAATTATATTCAATCTCTTTACTTACTACAGGTCTCTTCAAATTTTCTATTTCTTCTTGATTCAATTTCAATTGTCAATTTCTCTATCTCTTTTATGCATTTGTGTATTTCTTCTACATTATTTAATATATTGGCATACAGTTACTCATAGTATTCCTTATAATCTTTAATCCTTAAAAATTTCTGTCAGTGGTATTGTCCCTCTTTCCTTTTTTTTTTTTAAATGATTTTATTTATTTATTTAACAGAGAGAGAGAGAGAAAGTGAACACAAGCAGGGGAAGCAGCAGGCAGAGGGAGAGGGAGAAGCAGGATGAGCAAGAAACCTCATGTGGGGTTCAATCCCAGGACACTGAGATCACGACCTGTGCCAAAGGCAGATGCTTAACCGACTGATCCACCCAGGAGCCCCTCCTTTCATTTTTTTGGTTATATTAATCTGTGTTTTTCTCTTCATCATTTTGCTTTCTGTGTGGTCAGACTAGCTAAATATTTGTCAGTTTTGTTTACCTTTTTAAAAAGATTTTATTTACTTTTTTTTAAAAAGATTTTATTTATTTGTCAGAGAGAGAGAGAGAGAGCACACAGGCAGACAGAATGGTAGGCAGAGGCAGAGGGAGAAGCAGGCTCCCTGCCGAGCAAGGAGCCCGATGTGGGACTCGATCCCAGGACGCTGGGATCATGACCTGAGCTGAAGGCAGCTGCTTAACCAACTGAGCCACCCAGGCTTTTATTTACTTTTTTATTAAGTAAAGATTTTATTTACTTTTTTATTAATTTGAGAGACAGAGTGAGTGAGAGCATGAGCAGGTGGGAAGGGCAGAAGCAGAGGGAAGAACAGACTCCCCACTGAGCAGAGAGCCAATGTGTGGCTCCATCCCAGGACTCTGGGATCACGACCTGAGACAAAGGCAGATGATTAACTCACTGAGCCACCCAGGTACCCCTGTCAGTTTTTTCTTTTAAAGGACCAAATTGGTGTTTTAAAATTTTCTGTGTTGTTTTTCTGTTTTCTGTTTTGTTTATCTATGTTCTAATCTCTGTTATTTCCTTCCTTTTGTTTCCTTTAGGTTCAGTTTGCTTTTTCCCACTATCTTGAAGGTGGATATTTAGGTTGTCAATTTAAGGTATTTTTTCTTTTTAAATTTGGTGTTTTATGTTTCCCTTTAAATACCGTATTAGCTGCATTACATATGGTTTGGTAAATTGTGTCTTCATTTTAATTAATCTCAAAGTATTTTCTGATCTTCCTTGTGATTTGTTTTGATCCATTAGTTATTTAGGAATATACTGTTTAATTTCCACATATTTGTGAGTCTCCAATTTCTTTTTGTTATTGATTTCCCTTCCTCACTCCATTAAGGCTGAAGAACATATTTTATATAATTTAAATTTTAAAATATTTGATACTTATTCTATATTCTAGCAATGACCTATCTTAGTGAATGTATACTAGAAAGGAGTATGTAATCTGCCATGGTTTGGTGGTGGCCTGTAAAGGTCTTTTAAGGATAGTTGGTTTATAAATGTTGAAATCTCTATTTCCTTGTTCTTCTTCTTTCTAGTTGTTCTATTATTGAAAGTGAAGTATTAAAGTCTCTATTTTTGTCAAATTGTCTGTTTTTTCCCTTCAGTTCGGTCAGTTTTTGCATTTTGGTGGCTCTGTTGTTAGGTGCATATATGTTTATAATTTTTGTATATTCTTGATAGCTTGAGGCTTTTATCATTATAAAATATTCCTTTTTATCTCTGATAACATTCTTTGTTTTAAAGTCTATTTTAGCTGATGATAATATTGCCACTCCAGCTTTTTTATGATTGCTGTTTGCAAAATATATCTTTCCTCTATCCTTTTACTTTCAATCTATCCATATCTTTGAATATAAAATGTATCTCTGGGGGCACCTGGATGACTCAGTTGGTTAAGTGTCCAACTCTTGACTTCAGCTCAGATCATGATCTCAGGGTCAGAAGATAGAACCCCACATTGGGGTCTGCATTGGGTGTGGAGCCTGCTTAAAATTCTCTCTCTCTCTTCTCCTCTCCCCCACCAGGTGCTCTCTAAATAAATAAATAAGTCAATGAATTAACTAAAATGTTTCTCTAGTAGACAGTATATTTTTGAATTTTTTCCCAGTCTGACAGTTTTGACTGATTGATTGATTGATTGATTGATTAGTACACTCACATTTATTTTATTATGGATATAATTGAACTTACATATATTACTTTACATTTTGTTTCTGTATGTCTCATTTTTTTTGTTCCTCTGTTCTTCCTTTGCTACTTTCTTTGTTTTAAGTAAATATTTTCTAGTAGAACAATTACTTCTTTTAATGATATTTTTCATTGTTTTTGTTATTTTCTTAGTGGTTTATATAGGGCTTACCAAATATATCTTAACTTATTAGAACCTACTTTAGACTTACACTAACCTACTTCCATTGAGATATAGATAAGAATATAGGTCCATTCCCTTTTCCCTTTTTTGGTACAATTATCATTATACATATTATATCTATATATGTTACAAATCCAACAATACAATGCTATAATTATTACTATATGCACTTTTAGGTCTATTAAAGGAGTTAAGAAAAGAAAAAAGAGCAAATATATATTTATAGACTTTGGTATATTAATCTTACTATTTATTATTTCTGGTTCTCTTCATTTGCTCCGGTGGATGTGAATTGGCATCTGGTATCATTTCCTTACTCCAATACAGCTTTTCTCCCATAAAAAATTAAAATTTTTATGTTATGGGTCTAACTATACATGATATACATATTATTCATACAATTGCTTTTCCAATATCATGTGAATATGAATTACTGTCTTGGGTCTTTGAATTTAGCACAAAGAAGTTTCCTCAGTAACTTAATATTTATTTAAGACAGCTCTGCAAGCAGTTTTTCATTTACCCGGAAATTACCATGAATTTTTTATTTCATTTTCATTTTGTAAGATGTTTTTTCTGGATAGAAGACTTTTGGTTGAATTTGGTTTTCTTTCTCCACTTGTAATGTGTCACCCCACAGGCTTCTGTTCTCCATCATTTCTAAAGAGAAATAATTTGTTAATGCTTTTAGGGTACCTTTGTAAGTAACAATTCATTTTATTCTTGCTGCTTTAGAAATTTCCTCCTTCTTGGGGCACCTGGGTGGCTCAGTAGGTTAGCCTCTGCCTTCCACTCAGGTCATGGTCCAGGGTCCTGGGATCAAGCCCCACATTGGGCTCTCTGCTCAGCAGGGCATCTGCTCCCCCCCACCCCCACCTGCCTCTCTGCCTACTTGTGATCTCTTTCTCTCTGTCAAGTAAATAAATAAATAAAACCTTTAAAAAAAAAAAAAGAAATTTCCTCCTTATCTTTGGCTTTCAAAAATTTTACTATTAGGTTTCCAAATGTGACTCTCTGCATTTATTTGAGTTGTTTGAGCTTTTTAAGTGTGTAGATTTTTAAAAATCAAATTTGGAATATTTTCAAGTCATAATTTTGTTTAATTTTTTCCCTACTCATTTTCCCTTTCTTCTTTTTTCCCCTTACTTCCATTACTCAATTGTATCCCACAAAAAAGGGAATGCTCTTACACTGCTAGTGGGATTGCAAACCGGTGCAACCACTTTCGAAAAACAGTATGGAGGTTCCTCAAAAAGTTAAAAATAGAATTACCCTATGATCCAGGAATCACAATATTAGGTATTTACCCAAAGAATACTAAAACATTAATTCAAAGGGATACATGCACTTCTGTTTATAGCAACTTTATCTACAATAGTCATATTATGGAAACAGCCCAAGTGTCCAACTGATAAATGAATAAAGAAGATGTGGAATGTGTGTGTGGTGTGGGGTGTGTGTGTGTGTGTGTGTGTGTATAATGGAATATTACTAGACCATAAAAAAGAACGAAATGTTGCCATCTGCAATGACATGAAGGGAGCTATAGAATATTATGCTAAATGAAATAAGTCAGTTAGAGGAAGACAAATATAATATAAATTCACTCATATGTGTAACTTAAGAAACAAATGAGCAAAAGGAAAAAAATGAGAGAGAAGAGAGGCAAACTGAGAGACAGACTTTTTTTTAAAATTTTATTTATTTATTTGACAGAGATTTGACAAGTAGGCTGAGAGGTAGGCAGGCAGAGAGAGAGGAAGGGAAGCAGGCACCCTGCTGAGCAGAGAGCCTGATATGGGGCTCAATCCCAGGACCCTGAGATCATAACCTGAGCCAAAGGCAGAGGCTTAACCCACTGAGCCAGCCAGGTGCCCTGAGAAACAGACTCTTAACTGTAGAGGGCAAACTGATGGTTCCCAGAAGGGAGGTGAGTTGGAGGATGAGGGAAATAGGCTATGGGGATTAAGGAGTGCACTTGTGATGAGCACCAGGTGATTGATGTATAGAAGTGTTGACTTACCACACCTGGAACTAATATACTGCATCTTAGCTAACTGGAATTTAAATAAAAACTTAAAAAAGAGGGAAAAATGGTATCCTACATTTTTCTGTTCATTATTCTTTATTCTATTTTCTTTTTGTTCCTTGGACTCATAATATATCTTCCTATCTTCAAGTTCATTAATTCTTTCTTCTGCCATTTCAAATCTACTATTGGGTTTTTCAAGTGACTTTTTCATTTGTATTTTTGTACTTTTTAAATCTAAAATTTCCATTTGTTTTTTAAAAAATTTCCATATCTTTACAGATATTTTCTATTTGGTGTGATATTTTCATCATATCTTCTTTGTAAAGCTGTCTGCTTCATTTGGTATGACACACAAATGTTGGGCTTCACTAACTGCTAGTCAATTGCTCTGTTTTTTTTTTTTTTTTTTAAGATTTTATTCATTTATTTGACAGACAGAGATCACAAGTAGGCAGAAAGGCAGGCAGGGAGAGAGAAGGAAGCAGGCTCGCTGCTGAGCAGAGAGCTCGATGTGGGGCTTGATCCCAGGACTCTGGGATCATGACCTGAGCTGAAGGTAGAGGCTTTAACCCACTGAGCCACTGAGGCACCCCTGCTCTGTTGTTCTATATACTGTCCAGGGGAGGTAGAAGGCAAAGGCTCAAGTGCTATAGACTCTTGCTCTTCTTATAGAGATTTAATAAATGTTTCTTCATTTGATATATTCCCTTAGGAAAATTATAATTTTTACCAGCTATAATTGTTTCACTGGGGAACACATATAGGAGTTCCTCATGTCACCATTCCAGAAGCATTTTTTGCGAGTGAGAAAGAGGGAGCATGAGCTGAGGGGAGGGAGAGAGAGAATCTCAAGCAGGTTCCATGTTCAGCACAGAGCCAGATATAGGGCTCAATCCCAGGACCCTGAGATCATGACCTGAGCCGAAGGCAGATGCTTAACCCACTGAGCCACTCAGGTGTTCTCAGAATCTTTTTTTTTTTAAATCCCTAAATAATATTCCATTGTATTTGTGTACCAAATTTGTAGCACCTTTTGTTTACCCATTCATTTGTTGATGGATCCTTAGATTGCTTCCATCTTTTGACTCCTGTGAATAATGCTGAATATGTGTTTTAGTTTCTGCTTTCAATTCTTTGGGGGTATAAACCCTGAAGTGGAATTTCTGGATTATATAGTAATTGTATTGTTTATTTTTTAAAGAAGTGTTTCTGTAGTGGCTGTAATATTTTACATTCCTATCAGCAGTGCACAAGGGTTCTAATTTCTCCTCATCCTCACCAACACTTGGTTGAATATTTTTTGTTCGTTTGTGATAATACTAACACAATGGGTGTGAGATTACATCTTGTTATGGCTTTGATTTGCTTTTCCCTAATGATTAGTGATATTGAGCATCTTTTCATGTGTTCATTGTATATTTGCATATCTTTTTGAGAATAATGTCTTCTCAAGTCTTTTGCCCATTTTCAAAGTTATTCTTTCCTTTTTTTAAACTATTGGAGTTCTTTATATGTATTCTGGATATTACTAGAAATTACTAGAAATATGAAATTGTTGGAGGCAGGCCCCTGGCCAGGGCGGCCTCTGCCATTAAAAGATGGCGCCTGGCTAATTGCCAGGTTAGGATTGCCTCCTGAGACTAAGCGGAACGCCCAAAGAGGAAGTAAACAGCATTGGTTGCTAGCGAAGTTGTTTGTTTAGGTGCACTGCCTAATTCGCTCCCTCCTGTACCCTGCTCGCTGATTGGTCATGTAAACGTATATAAGTGTGTAGACTTGCGGAAATAAAGAGAGAGAAGATACATCTGAACTGGGGCTTCTTGTCGTCCTTGGGGGTCGAGGGCGATAGAAATTACTAGAAAAATTAATAGAAATATTACTAGATATTACTAGAAATTACTAGAAATATGATTTATTTACTAGATATATGATTTACAAATGTTTTCCCCTATTTTGTGCGTTGCATTTTCATTCTGTTGATCATGTTCTTTGATGCACAAAAGTTTTTAATATTGATATAGTACAATTTATATATTTTTTATTTTGTTGCCTGTGCTTTGGTGTCATATTCAAGAAATCATTGCCCTTGATTCACTTTGAGTGAAATTCTGTATACAGTGTTAAGGTAAGTGTTCAACTTCATTCTCTTGCATGTGGAAGTGTTTGGGTTAAATTGGTGTTATTTTTTCCTCAAATGTTTGATTGGATTTTGTAATGAAGACACCTGAGCCTGGAGTTCTTTGTGGCAATTTTTTATTTAATTTAATTAATTAATTTACTTGACAAAGAGAGAGCACAAGTGGGCAGATAGGCAGGCAGAGGGAGAGGGAGAAGCAAGCTCTCCACTGAGCAGGGAGCCCTTTGCAGGGCTAGATCCCAGGACCTTGGGATCATGATTTGAGCGAAAGGCAGCTGCTTAACCAACTGAGCCACCCAGGGGCCTCTCTTTGTGGAAATTAAAATCAGAAGATAGAAACATTCAGATTTTTTGTTCTTTCCGTGTCAATGGAAATAAGTAGTCTATCATAAATACTATCTAAATTGTTGAATATATTGATATAATATTAATAATATTTCTTTTTTTAAGATTTTATTTGTTTATGTGACAGAGAGACATCACAAGTAGGCAGAAAGGCAGGCAGAGAGAGGGGGAAGCAGGCTCCTTGCTGAGCAGAGAGCCCAATTCGGGGCTTGATCCCAAGACCCCGAGATTATGACCTGAGCCGAAGGCAGAGGCTTTAACCCACTGAGCCACCCAGGTGCCCCTCTGTTTATTATTTCTAGATTATGGAGGTGCTGAATTATCCAACTTTAATTGTGGATTTGTCTTTTCCCCTTTCATTTTTGTCAGTTTCTTCCTCATATATTTTGTGGGGACTTTTGTTAGTTTTTTTATTTCAAGGGCTTATTTAAAGATACAGTAAAATTGGTTTCAGGTGTTTCATCACTTGCATATCACACCCAGTCCCCATTTCAACAAGTGCCCACCTTAATACCCATCACCCATTTAGCCCACTCCCCTAACCACTTCTCTCTATCAACCCTCAGTTTGTTCTCTCTATTTTTTTTTTTAAGATTTTATTTATTTATTTGAGAGAGAGAGGGAGAGCATAAGAGAGGTGTGAGGGTCAGAGGGAGAAGCAGACTCCCCATTGAGAATGGAGCCTGATGCAGGACTTGATTCTGGGACTCCAGGATCATGACCTGAGCTGAAGGAGGTTGCTTAACCAACTGAGAGTCCCAGGCACTCTGTTCTCTGTAGTTCAGAGTCTCCTACAATTTGTTTCCCTCTCCTTTTTCCTTCTCATATGTTAATCTGTTTTATTTCTTAAATTCCGCATATGACTGAGATCATATGGTATTTGTCTTCTGCTTAGCATAATACACTGTAGCTTCATCTGTGTCATTGCAAATAGCAAGAGTTCATTCTTTTTAATGGCTAAGTCATATTACTTGGTATGTGTATATATATATACATACATATATATGTGTGTATACACATGCGCACACACACACACACACACACACATACTGCCTCTTCTTTATTGATTCATCAGTCAATGGATGTCTGGGCTCCTTCCATAGTTTGGTTATTGTTGATAATGTTCCTATAAGCAACAGGGTGCATGTGCCCCTTCAAATCTGTATTTTTGTATCCTTTGGGTAAATACCTACTAGTATAATTGCTAGAGGGTAGCTCTATTTTTAACTTTTTGAGGAACCTCCATACTGTTTTCCGAAGTGGCTGCACCAGTTTGTATTCCCACCAACAGTGTAACAGGGTTCCCCTTCCTTTGTATCCTTGCCAACATCTGTTGTTTCCTGTGTTGTTAGTTTTAGCCATTCTGACAGGTGTGAAGAGGTATCTCTCTGCTTTTGATCTGTATTTCCCTGATATGAGTGAGGTTGAACATCTTGTTTTGTTTTTTAAGAGTTGTTTACTTATTAGAGAGAGCTTGCATGGGGAGATGGGTTAGAGGGAGACGGAGGGAGAGAATCTTAAGCAGACTCCCCACTGAGGGCAGAGCTCAATTTGGGGCTTGGTCTCACAACCCTGAGATCATGACCTGAGCCAAAACCCGGAGTCAGGCACTTAACTGACTGAGCTTCCCAGGCCCCCCAGTGATGTTGAGCATCTTTTCATGAGTCTGTTAAGCATGTGTATGTCTTCTTTGGAAAAAGGTCTGTTCATGTCTTCTGCCCACTTCTTAACTGGATTATTTATTTTTGGGGTCTTGAGTTTGGTAAATTCTTTATAGATTTTTGAATCTAGAAAATCTATAGATTTTACTCTATATTTTATTTACATATTATATATTACATAATAATATATTACATAGTTATATATTATATTATTACATAATTATGTAATATATTATATCTTTATTATGCTATATAATTATAATATATTATATATTATATAATTATATTTTATTTTATATTTTATTTATAGATTTCATAAATCTATAGATTTTGTTTATTTGGGTTTTTTCTCTTTTCTTCTTGATAAGTCTGGCTAGGGGTTTATCTATTTTATTCTTTCAAAGAAACAGCTTTTAGTTTTATTGATCTGTTCTACTGGGTCTTTGTTTCTATATTGTTTATTTCGGATCTAATGATTATTATTTTCTTTCTTCTGCTGGCTTTAGGCTTTATTTGCTGTTTCTTTGCTAGCTCCCTTAGGTGAAAGGTTAGGTTGTATATCTGAGACTTTTTGCATTTCTTGAGGTAGGCCTGTATTGCTATATACTTGTCTCTCGTGACGAACTTCGTTGCATCCCAGAGGGTTTGGACTGTTGTGTTTTCATTTTCATTTGCTTCCATGTATTTTTTTATTCCTTCTTTAATTTCCTCGCTAATCCCTTCTTTCCTTTGTAGGATGTTCTTTAATCTCCATGTATTTGTTGCGTTCCCAAAGTTTTCTTGTGGTTTATTTCAAGTTTCATAGTATTGTGATTTGAAAATATGCATGGTATGATCTCAGTCTTTTTGTACTTGTTGAGGCCTGATTGTGATCCAGTATTTGATCTACTCTGGAGAATGTTCCATGTGCACTCTGCTGCTTTAGAATGAAATGTTATGTATATACCTGTTAAATCCATCTGGTCCAGTGTGTCATTCAAAGCTATTATTTCTTTATTGATTTTATGCTTAGATGATCTGCCCCCTACTATTATTGTATTATTATTATTATTATTATTTTAAAGATTGTACTTATTTATTTGACATAGAGAGAGAGAGATCACAAATAGGCCGAGAGGCAGGCAGAGAGAGAGGGGGAAGCAGGCTCCCTGCTGAGCAGAGAGTCTGATGTGGGGCTCGATCCCAGGACCCTGAGACCATGACCTGAGCTAAAGGCAGAGACTTAACCCACTCAGCCACCCAGGCACCCCTTATTGTATTATTATCAATGAGTTCCTTTATGTTTGTTATTAATTGATTTATATACTTGGGTGCTCCCAAGTTGGGGCACAAGTACCTACCATTGTTAGATCTTTTTGACTAGACCTCTTTATTATGATATAGTGTCCTTCTTTATCACTTGTTACACTCTTTTGTTTAAAATCTAATTTGTCTGATAAAAGTACGGTTAGTCCAACTTTCTTTTGACGACCATTAGCATGATAAATGGTTCTCCATCCCCTCACTTTCAATCTGCAGGTGTCTTTAATCTAAAATGAGTCTCTTGTAAGCAGCATATAGATGGGTCATTTTCTTTTTCTTTCTTTTTTTTTTTTTTTAGCCATTCTGATAACCTATGTCTTTTGGGTGGAACATTTAGTCCATTTGCATTCAGAGTGATTATTGTTAGATATTAATTTGGTGCCATACCTGGAAAGTTGGTGTTTCTGGCGATTTCCTCTCTTCCTTTCTAGTCTTTGTTGCTTTTGATCTTTGTTTCCCACCCAAGAAGTCCCATCTAGTATTTCTTGCAGGCCGGTTTAGGGATCACAAACTCCTTTGGTTTTTGTTGTCTGGGAAACTATTTATCTATCCTTCTATTCTGAATGACAGCTTTGCTGGAGTAAGTATTCTTCGCTGCATATTTTTTCCATTGAGCACAATGACTATATCACGCCAATTTCTTCTGGTCTGCCACGTTTCTGTGGAGAGATCTGTGACAAACATTATTTGTCTTCCTTTGCAGGTTAAAGACATTTTCCCCCCTTGCTGCTTTCAGGATCATTTCCTTGTCTGTGTATTTGCAAATTTTGCTACGATATATCTTGTTGTTAGCTGGCTTTTGTTGATTTTGATGGCAACTCTCTGTGCCTCCTGGGTTGCAATGTCTGTTTCCTTCCCCACATTAGGGAGGTTATTTATCTCTAATTTGCTTAAATGAATCTTTGCCCCCTTTTCCTTCTCTTCTTCTTCTGGGACTCCTATGATATGAATGTTATTGCACTTTATAGAGTCACTGAGTTCCCTAAGTCTACATTTATTATCTGGTATTTTTCTTTCCCTCTTCTTTCCTGTTGCGTTATTTTCCATAATAGTGTTGTCTATATCACTAATTCGTTCCTCTGCTTCTTCCATCTTTGTTGTCAAAACATCTAGTCAGTTTTACACCTCCATTATATCATTTTTCACTTCAGCCTAAGTTTTAGGTCTTATATCTCTGTGGTAGGGACCCCCTGGTGTCTTCTATAATTTTCTCAAGCCCAGCTAGTATCCTGATGATTGTCTTTTTTTTTTTTTAAAGATTTTATTTATTTATTTGACAGAGAGAGAGAGAGAGATCACAAGTAGGCAGAGAGGCAGGCAGAGAGAGAGGGAAGCAGGCTCCCTGACGAGTGGAGAGCCCAATGCAGGGCTTGATCCCAGGACCCTGGGATCATGACCTGAGCTGAAGGCAGAGGCTTTAACCCACTGAGCCACCCAGACACCCCACTGATTGTCGTTTTAAATTATGGCTCAGGCATATTACTTATATCTGTGATCCCTGGCCGTGTCCTCTTATTCTTTCTTTCAAAGTGAATTCCTCTGTCTTGACATTTTGTCTGGGTCTCTGTCTTCTGTGTGTTAGGGAAACCTGTATGTTTTTTGCTCCTGAAAGTAATGGCTAAATTAAGAATAGGCCATATACTTCCAGGGCCTGGCATTTCAGGGAGTTTTTTCAGCGTATGCTGTGTGCATTCTGCTATTGTGTTTTGGTTGCTCTTTCCCTCAGATCAGTCCTTTGCAGATTTTCTCCTTGCCTGCAGTGGGGAGTGTTTGGACATGGTCTAGTGTGTGGCAAGTTTTAACTAGGTGAGTTTTGGTCTGTGAGTTGGGAAAAAAACTAGATCCTATTTCCCCTAGGGCTGAAGGTTTGCAGCACTCTATGGTCAGACTCAGTGCACGTGGGGGTTTGTGCTGGTGTTCTGGGGGAGGGCCTTCTGCACTGATTCTCAGGCCGACTTACTCCAGTGGAAATGTACCTGCAGGGCACAGTGGGCCAGGGGTTGGTGTAAGTGACTTGAGTCTCCACTGGAGGCACTATGCTGCTCACTAAAGTATGTCTGTGCTATGGACTGGGGTGGGCGGGGGGGAGATTGGATGGCATCACTCCACTCTCTTGTCCGCAGAGAGGGGAGTTCATGCCCGCCACTGTCAGGGAACCCTCACAAAAAAAATGAACGATCTCCCCTCTTGTGTCCCTGGCTCCATTATAACCCTGCTTTCATGGTGTCTGTGTCCGAGGCATCTCTCTGCCTGATGGCACAGTTCTCCTGTGTTTTCTCAGGCACACCAGCTGGGTTTCAACATTCTAAATTTTAGGGACTCTGCAGGGCAAGAACCTCCACTGATCCTTTCAGGAAGGATTTCACCGCACTGGGGCTTTTGCTGGTTTGTCCCAGAAAAGCCCAGACTGTGCAGGGCCTCAGAGTTTAATGGTAAAACACAGCCAAACATGTTTCCAGGTTAGCTGCCTTCAGCAGGTGCCTCTGCTGCTATACTAATTAATGAGGCTGCTCAGTGGGGCCCATTTTGTCTTTTGTCCCCTAAGAGACAGTGCCATCTCTCCCAAATGCATTCCAAAGAGGGAGGCTGTCTCTACCTCTGCACCTCAAGGGGTCCTCAGGCCGTGTTGCTCCCTCTGTGGTCTCCTTCCCCACAGGAGCACTGTTAACCCACCAGGCTCAACACCAGCTATGGAGAAGACTTCTAAAACTTCATACTTTGAGTTCTGATGCTTATAAAAACTTGCAATAATCAGCCATGTCCTTTTCGTAGTCTATGGTTTTGGACAAGAGTTTTTCTTGTGTAGTCCCTTTTGTGCTGTTTTTTCTCTCTCTCTCTTTCCCTCTCAGTCCTCTCTCCATGATCAGGGCTCCCTCTCTGCTGCACCTCCAATTCCTTTCTCCCCTAAATCAACTCTCTTCAGCTGCTACCTTACACAATGTGGCCTTTTCTCTTCCTTTAGATGTGCAGTTTGTTCTCTCAGTCTTCGATTGATTTCCTGGGTGTTTAGGATTTCATATTTTTCTCTCTGTGTTTCAGGAACAAGGCAATCATAAGGTCCCCCTACTACTCCCTGCTTCATGTATTTTGAAGCAGGTGGGTATATTCACGTTTAGGAATGGCATTTCTTTTCTTTCTTTCTTTCTTTTTTTTAAGATTATATTTATTTACTTGACAGGGACAGACACAGTGAGAGAGGTAACACAAGTAGGGGGAGTGGGAGAGGGAGGAGTAGGCTTCCTGTGGAGTAGGGAGCCCAACGTGGGGCTCGATTCCGGGACCCTGGGATTATGATCTGAGCCGAAGCCAGATGCTTAATGACTGAGCCACCCAGGCACCCCTGTATCTGTATATTTAAAGTGAATTTCTTGTGGGAAGCATATATTAAGACTTAACTTTATTATCCAATTGGATAATCTCTGACTTTTAATGGGACTATTTAGTCCATATGCATTACATGTAATTATTGATATGGTTAGGTTTAAATTTACTGTTTTGCTAGTTGTTTTCTATTTGCCCCATATACTTTCTTTTTTTTTCCTTTTCCTATCTTTTGGATTATTTTGTAGTACTCCATTTTATGTCCTCCATTGACTAATTTATTATACTAATTCATTCCACTTTTTAATGATTGATAAAAATTTTATGGCATGCATCTTTAATTATTAGTGTACCTTCAAACAGTATTATGCCACTTCTACAATAATGTAAGAATTTTCATCAGTATGTAGTTGATCCTTGAACAACATGAGAGTAGGAGCACTGACTTCCCTCACAATGTAGTAAAAAATCCGCATGTAACTTTCAACTCCCAGAATTTAACTACTAATAGCCTACTGTTGAGTGGAAGACTTAACCAATAACTTAAACAATTGACTAACATATTTTGTATGGTATATTTATGTTATACTGTATATACTATATTCTTACAATAAAGTAAGCTAGAGAAAAGAAAATGTTTTTAAGAAAAATCACAAGGAACAACAAAAAAAAAATGCATTTGTAGTACCGCACTGTATTTATTAAAAAGAAATCCATGTGTGTCGGTGCACCTGTGCAGTTTGAACCCATATTGTTGAAGGGTCACCTGTACTTTCAAGGTTTCTCTGCTCTGTCTGGCCAGAACTTGAATAGTTCAGAGATCTCTGTGTGAGCTGCGGGGGTTCATTTTAGAGTGCCCTTACTAATGTTCTCTGCCTGGCCTCATAGAGGCAACGAGGATCCTCTTCAGTTTTCGAGCTCTTGCTCTGCCTCACTTACTCATTTCTGCTACCTCAGCTGCCTCAGCCTCCCTAACTCATTCCTATTTCCCCAAGTCAGCAAGATTGCCATGCTCTCCTAGAGTTACCCTTCCATGCATCACTGTCTGAAAAGTAGCTCCAGAAAGAAAACTGGGACCTTCACAGGCCTTACTTTGTTTCCGTTCTCAGTGGTTACAGTTCTTCTTCCTCTGTTATTCACTGTCTGAAAACAATTGTTTTATGTATCTTCTCTGGTGTCCTGTTGTTTATTATAGTAGGACAAATCCAGTACCAGTTACTACTTCATGGCCAGAAGCAGTTGTTTCCCCTTTGGTTATATTTGCATTTCTTGTAACTACTTTTGCATTTGTCCGTATGATCTATTTTTTATTTATCATTACCATATGGTTATTTGAAATCTATGTTTCTTTCTTTCTACTACTTAGTGATTACTCAGTGGGAAAAATATGCTTGCAGATAAACTTCTTGAAAGCATTTTTAGGTTAAATATGAGGTTTTTCTCAGACCAGTCATATAAGGTCTATTATTTATTAAAGTTAGTATTCTAGGTCTCACGTCGTTTTTATTATTAATTAGCATTTAGTGTATGCAATTCCATTGTTCATCTCCTGAAGAGAATAAAAATGTGACTTAAAGAATAGAAAAATCACAATCTCAGAGTGACTTAGGTATTGGGGAGAAATTTTACAGTTCTGTTTCTTGTTGTAGGAAAGAATTAGATTCAATGCCAACTTTATGCAACTAGTGAGCTAAGCCTTTCTTAAAAATTTACAATAAAAAAGGGATGCCTCGGTGACTCAGTGGGTAAGCATCTTTCCCTGCTCAGCGGGGAGTCTGCTTCTCTCTCTCTCTCTCTAACCCTCCCCTGCTTGTGTTCCCTCTTGAGCTCTCACTCTGTCAAATAAATAAAATCTTTTAAAAAATATTTTATTTATTTATTTGACAGAGAGAGAAATCACAAGTAGGCAGAGATGGGGGAGGGAGGAAGCAGGGTCTCCGCTCAGCATAATAAAGTCTATTAGGTTTAGAGTTAAACATAAAAATCAAATCATCGAGGAGAATATATTCATAATTTTATTTATTTTTTATTTTTTAAATTAACATATAATGTGTTATTAGCCCCAGGGGTACAAGTCTGTGAATCACCAGGTTTACACACTTCACAGCACTCACCATAGCACATACCCTCCCCAATGTCCATAACGCAACCACCCTCTCATATTAATAATTTTAAAGAAGAGGAAACCAAAGGCAGAAACCTGAAAAAAAAATTAGCTCATGTACATGGGTGTGAATATGTAAGTGCACGTGTGCACGTACATGCCTGTGTGTATGAATGAGCTGATGCATAAAAACCTCTGACAATAACTACACCAAGCTCTTTGTAGTGGTTATTTTTAAGGGGAAGGGTCAGAAGGGACCTCTACTTCCTTCTTTATTCATGTCTGTTTATATCCTTACTATTTTTTGCAATTAGTACATGTAACATCAGGAAGTTTCTTCATTTTGAAATATGAGGTCCTAATGAATGGATATTGCCCACGCATACATGATTAAGTAACAATTGCTATCATCTATTGAATGTTAACTATGTGCTAGCCCATTCTATCACTGACTCAGGGCCCATCACAACCTCATGAGACAGGTCCCACGTTTATCCTCCCTTATATAAGGTATTGAGGCAGGAAGAAATTGATAGATTGGTGTTAAGACAGCTGGAGGAAGGATGGCTTACAGAAGTCACATGGCGAATAAGAGGATTCAAACTCAGACAATCTGGCTTCAGAGCTAAGGTCTTGATTGCAACACTATATTAGCTTTCAGAAATATTGTTGTCTGAACACAGGCATAATATCCTGTTTAACACATTCATGGCCACTATGCTTTGACATGATGGAAGCCCAACTATGAACATAGATTGAAATGTAACTATGTTTTCATCAACACTAGAAAAAGATGTCTGAGACAGGATATAAAGACTTCCCTGGAAATATCCTCTCGTGAAATAATCTAAGTCCAACCTGGGAGAATGAAGGTAAAGAGTAACTTCTCTTCCACATACTCTGTGGCAGATTAGAATCATCATTTTGCAGATATTCTTGGCTGCACAGAGCTTTCATGCATTGAATGTTTCTTCTCATTTCTTGAACACCTGAGATATGTGGGCCTGACATATAAAGTCTCCTCTTCTTTTGTCCAGAAGCCAGTTTTTATTGCTATTTTTCTATCAAAACAGGTGAATACATTGACATGTTAATATTTTAAAATCAAGAACAAAGCTGTCCATCTGAAATAAGCAATTTGCAGCACCTAAGGGCATCTCAGGATGAACGATTTATGGCTGACAAATTCAATCTAGATCACAGCTATTTACAACAATATTAATTTCTCAATTAGCAGGAAGAGCAGAGTGACCATCACACTGAAGGATATTCAGGTCTGCATAGAAAATTGCATTTTGAGAAATTCAAATGTAAATGCTTCTTATAGGTGTTATTATATATATATATTATATAAATATATATTTATATATTTTATATATTAATATATGCTTATCTATTAAAATATATATTTTAATATAAAATATATAAATATACATTATATATATTTATATTATTTTTTAGTCAGTATAACCAATAAATATATATATATAAATACAATATATTATATACATTATATATATTTATATTTTATTTTATATATTATATTTTATATATTATATAGTATATATTTATATGTTATATATATTTTATATATATTTTTCTATATTTATATATTTTATTTTTATATTTATATATATATTTATTTTATGTATATTTATATTTTTATATATTTTATATATATTATATATTTATATTATATTTTTATAATATATTTTAGATATATTATATATTTATATACATTATATATTTATATATTTTATTTTATATATTTATTTTTATGTATTTTATATATATATCCTAATATATATTTTATATATATTTATATTATATATTTAGTCAGTATAACCAAAGAATAATTTATTAGGAGTTAGAGACAAGGGAGAAAAAGAAAATTAAAACCACGAGTTTATAGTGTACTATATTCCTCTCCCATATGCAGGTTGGATTTACATACAAGTTTTTTTTTTTTTTTCCTGGGGACTTTGATCAATTGAGGTTTAGCAATATAAGTTTATATAAGTTTAAATTTAAATATACTGATCTCAGTTCCCAAAACATTGGTTGGTTTGTGATGTTCTGTGCTACTATGCACCCACATTTAACCCTTGCTGGCTGCCTACAAATCGTCAAGCAGGGGTAGGAAGGAGTGGATAAAGCTTAGTGTACGGTCTCCCCTCACTGAGAAATCTGAATGCTGTGTCCTGACCCATGAGTATCTTATTTTGCAAAAGAGAGCCAAGAACAGGGTTTGTGTGGGGAATAGTGGGAGGCAAGCTTCCACTGCTCTCTACATGGCATTCATCACAGTCTGCCTGGGATGAGAGGTAATCAGAGGCAGCGACAGAAAATTTCTATTACCTACCGGACATGCTGTCAGTGATCTGTCTCCTGCATCAGCGACTGAGCGTCTAGAGGGCACCAAGCTCTCATTCTCCTGGAATCTTTGCATTGCCTGCACATGACAGTTCAGCAGGTAATTATTTAGTTATGGTTAAAAGTTATATGTTAGGATATGGAGATGAGGCACCTGGGTGGCTCAGTGGGTCAAGCCACTGCCTTCAGCTCAGGTCATGATCCCAGGGTCCTGGGATCGAGCCCTGCATCAGGCTCTCTGCTCAGCGGGGAGCCTGCTTCTTCCCTCTCTCTCTGCCTGCCTCTCTGCTTACTTGTGATCTCTGTCTTTCAAATAAATAAATAAAATCTTAAAAAAAGTTGTATGTTAGGAGTTGTTTAAAGTAAGGCAGAGGGGGTTGACATCTGTAAGCTAATAAATAAGGATCCGCCGCAGGTTCTTGAGAAGGCTTTTTGTTTTGCTTTGTTTTAATGTTTTGGTTAGGTTATTGCAGGGTTTCTCAACCTGCATTTGAAGCCAGTCAGTTTTTCTGTGGTTGGGCCTGTCCTGTGCACTGTGGAATGTTTAGCAAAATTCCTGACTTCTACCCACGAGGTACCAGTAGCACCCCATAGGAACAACAACCAAAAATGTCTCCAGACATTGCCAGATGTCTCCTGGGATTGCAAAAGTGCCCCACTTGAAAACCACTGGGCTGTTAGGGGAAGTAGTGAGGTTAGAGGTTAGGAAGATCAGATGTTCAGATAAAAAGAAGGGGAGCCAAAGAAAGGAGGGGGATGGAAGAGAATTCAAGTGTAATTTGATCCAGTGACTCATTACTGGTGCTATTACAACTCTATGTAGTATTTTGGAGCCTACAACAGAAATGTTGTGTGGTACTGAACTAAAACATCTAAGGTACAATTCAAGAGGCATTCCTTTTTATCTCTTCTGGAAAAACTAGGAAACCTGACATTGTTTTCAGAAAACTGTAGCCAGAGTTGTCAGGGAAATGTTATGGACAGTTGTCCTCTTGCTTGAACAAATTTACCTTTTATGTAACAGAAAATACCAATAGTAAACATGCACCTTTTAATGCAAATTGTTATTTTTCGAAAGCTTTCAGTTGAGTGTGTGAGAGAAAAATGTTCCTGCAGGTTATGCTGTAATTCCCTCCTGCTAAGAAGTGTACTGTAAAAATCCATGCTGTTACCCCTTGAAATGTGAAGAAGTCCTCCTTAAAGTGTAGTGGATGTTATCAAATCTGTTTCAGGAGAGGCTTGCAGGGAGCAGGAACATGAAATACATATTAGATGCAAATACTTCGGTTTTGAAAAATTGGCACATTTGTTGTTTATTCCAGCGACAGGAGCTACTAGTGAGTTCACTGTAACCAATAAATGCTGTGGCAGCGTTGGGTGTCATATGATTGTAACAAATCTGCTGTTTACCAGTTAAGGCAGAGATGAGGTGAGGTTTAGGCTGCTGTCATGGTTTGCTGTCATGCTTCATTTTTCTTAATCCTCCTTACTTTCTGCTCCTGCAAGAACTAAAGAACAGTCCCACTATCTTCCTATATGTGAGTACTGGTAATTATGCCATGTGGATACTTCTAGGAAATGTCCATTTGCAAAAGATATTTGCTTGGTTGCTTTCACACTGATGACAGCAGAATTCCCAGGGACCCAGCTCTTGATACAGAAGTATCGAGAAGTAATGTCCTCAGGACCACAGTGACAGTCTGGCCCCTCATTTACACTGCTTTATTTCTGCAAAAAAACTGGTTGATACAAGGTGCATGAAATCCACCCCTGTTTTTCAAAGTGAGTTTCTAGTGTTGTAAAACATCTTGTGTTACGTTTGCTCTTTAAATTCTTGTTATATAGGCCATCTTGAATTTGTCATCAGGTACAACGTGAATGTCAGCACCCAGCGCTGCGTGTGCTTGTGCAATACTGCATTCTCATAGGACCGGTCCAGTGGAGGGGCAGTCTCGCTGGTGGGGCCACTAGCCTCTCTCCTCGGTTTCCAGCAGCCTCTTCCCTAGCCTTCGATCTATCCAATACAGCGCCTCAGAGTAGTGCTCTTCCCCTTGCTTGGGGGGAACCAAGAAAGGGCAAGTGCAAAGCCACACGTAAGTGAGGGTTGCAGGCCATTCAGAATGAGATACTCATACTGGTGGAGGCTATTTGGGAAGATCTGGCCTCTGTGGTGTCCCTTCTTTTCTGTTCGTTATTCCCACTACTTCTGCTGTATGTTCCCATTTCCTTTCTCTCTTTTCTCTTTTTCTTCCATCATTTCTTTTTTTTTTTTTTAAAGATTTTATTTATTTATTTGACAGAGAGAAATCACAAGTAGATGGCGAGGCAGGCAGAAAGAGAGAGAGAGAGGGAAGCAGGCTCCCTGCCAAGCAGAGAGCCTGATGCGGGACTCGATCCCAGGACCCTGAGATCATGACCTGAGCCGAAGGCAGCGGCTTAACCCACTGAGCCACCCAGGCGCCCCAACTTCCATCATTTCTTAGTCTGTTCCAGCTGCTGTAATAAAATACGAAAGGCTGAGCTGTTAAAACAACAGAAATGTATTTCTCACAGTGGAGGGTAGAGACTGTAAGTCCAAGATCAGGGCACCAGCATGGTGTGGGGTGGGGGTGAGATTTCTTGTTGTAGCCTCACATGGTGGAAGGGGCAAGGGAGCTCTCTTGGGCTTCTTATAAGGACACAGATGTGATTCCAGAGGTCTCAGTCTTCATAACCTAGTCTCCTCTTGGCTCCACTTCCTAATATCATCACTTTGGGCTTTAGGACTTAACATATTAATTCGGAAGGGGACACAAACATTTATACCATAGCAATATCCTATGTAGTAAAATAACATTCAGGTAGCAAAGCACTCAACAATACAGTAATCTTGGCTTTTATGTGAATTCTGATTCCTTTTAGGGGCAGTTTAGTCTTCAGGGAGCCAGAAAGGTGGCAGTAGTGCCAGCTCACATCATTTTTTTTGTTTGTTTGTTTTTATTCCTCTCAGTTTTTTAAAAGTAATCCAAGCCCAATGTGGGGCTCAAACTCACAACCCCGAGATCAAGAGGCATAGCACTACTGACTGAGCCAGCCAGGTGTCCCTCCTCTTCCATAGTTTTAAAGGAACATGTCTGCTCCAAGAGAACTTGTACCAAATCCCGAGCACTCCAGTGGGTGGGATCCCACGCCCTGAGGAGCAGTAGACTGGAGCACACCTGGCCCCTGGGCCAGACTGCCGAGTCTCAGCTCTGTTGCTCACCAGCATCAATTCCGGGCCTTCTGTTCCTGGATTCCTAACAAGGGATGACCACAGCAAGCTGCCATCGGGTTGTCATGAGGGTAAGTGAGTTTATCAGTGTCAAGTGCTACCCCACAGTTCACACTTGATGAATGTCAGGTGTGATAATCTCACCATCCTTGCCCTCAAGGAACTTGGAAACAGGTTAGGGAGGTGGGACAACAGACATGAAACAGTTTACAAGAGAGTCTGTCACAAAGTTTTACATGTTAAGGTTTAAGTGTCACAGGAGTTCAAAGAAGAATGAATTTTTTCAGGGTCTGTGGTCAGATAATGTTAATCGAGGCTGAAGGTTGTTTAGGACAATATACATTACTTGTTTACTCCTATTACCCACTCGCCCAACCGAGTGTTCACCACAGGCCATTTACTTTGCTAATCATGTTTTCTACCCCAGAGAAGAGGTACAATTATGATCCCTGTGCTGGGTGCTGGGTTAAATAATTAGCCTTCCATATGTTGTGTCATTCAATTCTTTCAACCCTCCTGGAATTAGGTGGCAATGTGTCCATTTCACAGATGAAGATACTGAAGTCCAGAGATGTTAGTTACTCTATGGTGACAGTGGTAATAAACGGCAGAGCTGGGACTGGACAGGTCTCCTGATGGCTGAGCACGTGGAAGAGGGGGCTGTAAGGTTCGAAGGGCTGACAGCATAGGTGCAGAGGGCAGGAAACCGATGAGGCCAACACTCCAGTGAGAACAGAACATCTATTGGGAGTCAGAGGTAAAATGGGATTGCTAGGAGCGATCTTCTTAGAAAGACAACACAGGGCAAGTAAAAGTTCTTGGACTTTATCCAGCGGCAGTGGGAAGCTTACTGGCTCCTGAGCCCTGGAGAGAGTGATGTTATGAAACAAGCTATTACTGAGTTTAGCCTGGCTACAGCCTCACGGGCTAGTGGCAGATTAGAAGGGCAGATACTGGCTTGAGAAGGCAGCTGGGCCAAAGGAGAGATACAGGTGTGAGCTGATGTGGGCGCAGAGAAGGGTGTGCCACAGAGAACAGAGGAAACATCAGTTCTATGGGAATCCTTAAAGGCAAATTGCCAGGACCCTGTGCCAGCTTGGATGAGGATGATAAATGAGAGAAGGAGGATCAGAGTGTTCCGGAATTTCCTGCCCTACACGTCCTGAAAATAGTGATGCTTCTGACAAGGCCCTGAAAATCAGGAAGGTACGTAGAGGAGGATTCGTTTCATTTTATATACATGGAGCTTGAGGTGGCCCCTGGGAATCCTGTAACTATCTGGACAAATGGAGAGGAGTATGCCTGAGAGGTCAGGGCTCGAGACAAAAACTCGAGAATCAGCCATGTGGAGAAAAAAGGATATCCCTCCAAGGTGATGATAATGCATAGGGTTAGGTGCCAAAATAAGGAAAAGAGACTGCCAAGGGAAAAAGAGTAACTGGTTTCGATAGTTACAGGAAAATAGAAGAAATAACAGCATAGACGTTATTCTACATAGACAGGTCAGAAGGTGGTCACTTGGGCCATGTGAGGAAGTGAGCTCATGGGTTCAGTAGACATAAGGGTGGGGGCCACACAAACGGGTAGGGGAGCAATGGAGGGGAGTGAGCAGATGATGGAGAATCTTCAGACTGACAGGAGGATTAGGCGAGGGCTCTCCTGGAAGAGGGGCACAGGGCCAAAGGAAGGCTGTCTTGTTTTTCATTGTAGAATTAAGTGGCAGTAGCTCTGCCTTGGGCTCCCTGCTTAGTGGGAAGTTTGCTTCTCCCTCTCCTGTTGCCCCTCCTCTCCACTCATGTTCTCTTGCTCCCTCTCTCTCTCCAATAAATAAATAAATAAAATCTTAAAAAAAAAAGTTAAATGTGGGAAGGCACGCCAATGGCCGCGGACAGGGAGAATTTCACAACTCTGCGATTATGAAACAGGTATAACACAAAAAAAGAACTCTGGGGAGGGAATCATTTTGCAGCGTTTTCTTAAACAACAGTGGAACAGTTTGACCATGTCCCACTCAAACAGAAGTGGAGATTTTTCATAAGCTTTATCTCTGTGGCCTCCAAGCTGTTTTTTGATTATTTACATCTAGTAGTATAATTTTTTTGAGCATTCAGTCTCAATAAATGCATATTTAATTTTGAATTATATATATGTACTACTACAGTTCGCTAATGTCTCAAGCTGCATCATTCACTAGTTCACGATTAGAAATAGTTGATATAATTTTATAATTTAAATGTTGTTCTTGATAATGCAGAATTATTTTGGGGTGACTTCCTGTTAGAATTGATTATGTAGCCCTTGTGTTTACCTTGTACTTAGCTGTATAACATGATCCATGTTGACTAGGTCCTTAGAAAGCCCCATTTATACAAACTCATGCACATGAACCCCACACCCCATTCAGAGCACCACACATCCCACTCCAGACCCTTGGCCATCTGATGTAGGACTAGGACTGTGTGAGTATACCAGTGTCAGTCTGTAGATTAGTATCTGTAAACCCTAATTCTCCCCTCCCTTCCTCCTTCCCCCCTACTTTCCTTCCTTGCTACAAAATGAACATCCATAGATGGTCTAATATCTTCTTTTACTTCCCAGTAAATCTTACTACCTTGGAGAACATAATTTGGAGTGCAAGATGGAGGA
The DNA here is from genome assembly GCF_022355385.1 of Mustela nigripes. Classification (NCBI taxonomy): domain Eukaryota; kingdom Metazoa; phylum Chordata; class Mammalia; order Carnivora; family Mustelidae; genus Mustela; species Mustela nigripes. The sequence continues at coordinate 142,115,714 of NC_081562.1, forward strand.
AATGGGAGAATCACACTTAACATTGTTCCATGGCAGCACTTTCTTTTTCTTTAATAGGCTTCATGCCTTGGATTGGGAATCAGGAACTTGGATTTTTTTCTCTTTATCTCCATCTTGTTTCCTATGTCCTAGGGCAAGTTCTTGTGGGATAAAAACACCTTTCAAACCTTCCTTAAATGACTGCACAGTTTCTTCTGAACTTGCTTATGTGAAAGTGTTATAAAAACTAGAAAATGCCAAATGCATGGTAACTGTCTTTCCAGTTTCATCTCTAGAGCATGCAGACGCCACATAGTACACCTTTTTAAAAAAATTCTTTACAATGTAGCAAATCCTTTTATCATTAAGGATTTCTTTTCAATATTCCAAGTCACTGAAGAATGATGTATGTAGGTAGAATTACACCCCTTGTTAACTATGCAATGAATTACAGATTCCTTTCTGGAATCTGTCGTACAAAAGCTTTGTTTTCACTGACAACAAAGTCTCAAGTGTGCACTTAATCGCCTGTTTGAGGGGCAAGTGCCTCCAGATGGTTCACCTTAAGTATAGATGCTGCCAGGCACACCCAAGACCCAAACTACACACCACTCAAACAATTCAGAGGAGAGAAGGATACTACACAACTTGCTTTGCTTAAATCGCCAAGATTAAAGTAAAACAGTTTTTGTGGGGGGGGGGGCTGGAACCATTTGGAATATTTTTTTTCTGATTATTAATCATTCATGGTAGAAACTTTAGGAAAGAGAGATAAACAGAAAAAGTAAATAAAAATGACCTGTTATCCCAGCCTCTTTGAGCATTTTGGTGTAAGTGGTCCCATTTTTCCCTTCCGTTAATAGGAATAAAATCACACGGGTAATTAATATTATTTTAAAATATGTAATAACATACAGTGATATGTTATTAAATATTCTTTTCTGATATGATTTTTTGAAAGATTTTATTTATTTATTTGAGAGAGAGAGAGTGCACACAAGCAGGGGGTTGGGGCAGAGGGAGAGGGAGATGCAGACTCCCTGCTGAGCAGAAAGCCCAATGTGGGACTCAATTTCAGGCCCATGAGATCATGACCTGATCCAAAGGCAGATGCTTAACCGACTGAGCCACCCAGGCACCCCGATAAGATTTTTAATGCATCTATTCCACTGGATGGTGCATTCTATTCCACTGGATGGAGCATAATTTATTTAACAACAGGCTACTGTTGAGCACATGCAGATATTTTCACTGCAGAGTAGGAGAACTGGCCAGTGGGCAGGGCTGGGAAATGAGAGAGACAGTGTATATTTCCCCTGAGCACATGCTCTAAAGAAGATACTTAGGTGAACCTTTCTCCTGTGTTCTGATTCACCCATTTCCTTGATGGTAGAACTTAGCCACATGTTTAGCACTACAATGTATAGCCCATATAATTCTTATTTATTTATTTATTTATTTGATTTTTTTTTTTCAGTGTCCCAAAATTCATTGTTTATGTACCACACCCAGTGGTGTGCAATACGTGCCCTCCTTTCATACCTACCACTAGGTTCACCCATTTTTCCACCCTTTCCCCTCTAAAATCCTGTTTGTTTCTCAGAGTCCACAGTCTCTCATGGTTTATCTCCCTCTCCGATTTGCCCCAATTCACTTTCCCCTTCCTTTTCCTAATGTCCTCCATGTTATTCCTTATACTCCACAAGTAAGTGAAACCACATAATTGACTTTCTCTGCTTGACTTATTTCACTCAGCATAATCTCCTCCAGTCCTGTCCATGTTGATACAAAAGTTGGGTATTCATCCTTTCTGATGGCTGAGTAATATTCCATTGTATATACGGATCACATCTTCTTTATCCTTCATCTGTTGAAAAGCATATTTGTTCTTTCCACAGTTTGGCGATTGTGGACATTGTTGCTATGAACATTGGGGTACATATGGCCCTTCTTTTTACTACATCTGTATCTTTGATGTAAATACCCAGTAGTGCAATTGCAGGGTCATACGGAAGCTCTATTTTTTAATATTTTGAGGAATCTCCATACTGTTTTCCAAAGTTAGCCCATATAATTCTATCTTTAAAGTATCAATGATTCCTTCTTTTGGATGAACTCACAGAAATGGAAATTGGGGATTAGCTGGTTTATAATATCCCAAGTCTTTTGATGAGTATTGATTGCAAAATTTTCATTTGGAAAATTTGAACCAATTTCTTGTTCCGAGAGTAAGGCTCTTCATTTCCTCAGTGTTATTGCTAACATTGGTGTAATGTTTTTTAAACATATTTTTGAGTGGGAATAGTTTTGACTCTTTATGTTTATTGAATTAAGCTATTCTGTGGTCATCTTGCCAAAAAAAGTTCTTGGTTTCTGAGTCTCCCTTAGATGGTTGTGAAACTTTTAGTTTCTTGTTTGTTTTTAAGGCAATAACTATAGTAATAAAGAACAAAAGTGGAACATACCAAGAGAGTGTATTACAATCACAATTGAATAGCAGGATGTGCTGCTAAAGCATTCCTATAGGCAAGAATTCAATGATGGAGGTATTGGTTAGATGATGTTTTACATTACAAAGTTACAAAGTTTATCTGAAGATAAACCATGCTAGTTACCTAATTCTTTTTGTAATAGAGTATGAGATGACTCCTAGATTTTAGGGAAATAGTTTCTTGATGTTTGAACAGAAGTTAATGTCTATATGATGAGCTCCCACCAACCATGATTCAGGATGCTAAATAGTATTTGATACCAGGTCAAGTTTGCCAAGGCACTCTAGTGACTCAAAATCCATTAACAGTAACAAATTAATATCTGATGTATTGAAGTATTATCGTTTCTGTATTCTCACACTATGAACTGATTTGCGTCCTCACCCCCTCCGTAACAACTACCTATGTGCAACTGTTGGCTTCATCAATTGAAAACTGAGTAGCAGATTTGAATTTAGTTCTGTATCTAGTAATGAAGAAGATACATAAACTACTGTATCTACTGAAGACAGAAAACATCAGTTTCACTAGATCTCACCTTATTTTTTTAAAGATTTTATTTATTTATTTGACAGAGATCACAAGTAGGCAGAGAGAGAAGAGGAAGCAGGCTTTTTGCTGAGCAGAGAGCCCGATGCGGGGCTTGATTCCAGGACCCTGGGATCATGACCCGAGCCGAAGGCAGAGGCTTTAACCCACTGAGCCACCCAGGCGTCCCAGGCCTTATTTTATTTTATTTTATTTTTTTAACATGGCATTTAAAAGGCTTGATAGAAAAATAAATGATCCTCTTATTTTTGAAGTGTTAGCTGCTTTATGCTACTATACTATAAAATAAAATGTGAAAGCTTAACCACATTGTAATTTTCTTGCAGTTCTGACTATGTATTTCCCTGTGGTAATGGCAAAAAGCATGGATTTGCTTCCGTTTTTAGTTTTATTCAGGAATCTCAACAGCAGCCATGTAGTAATGCAAGTACTGGAATAATAATGACAACTCAGTAAATTACATTTAACTAGAGAGAGTGGGAATTGCTGTTTTTGAATTTATTGAATATTTTGGCTAATCAGTGGTTGAAGTAGGTGTTTGCTAAATATTTACCTGCCTGCCTCACCTATTGTGCTCTGTTAGGTTGAGGGAGGGTAATGGAAAGAAATATAAGAAATGATCCCTCCACTCAGGAGCTAACAAACCAGTTAAGTAGACATCTTTACATATATGAACATGAATACTACCAAACAGTGCCCAGTTGCTAAGTGATGAAGCAGAAAATGAATATAACCATAGGAATTTGCATTGGAGGGAAGGACAGTAAAGCACTGGAGCAGTGAGGAAAGCTTCAAGGAGGAGGTTGGCCGGTGGGGCTTGCTGAGACGACCAAATGAAGAGAAAAGGAAGCAGAGTAGGAAATGGTAGTGGCTAGAGAAACTCAAGTTATGGTAAAAGATTATCCTAAGGAGTCCAAGGCCCTGTGTTCAAAGATAGGACAAACTAGCCTTGGGACTGTTGGGTTTGAATTCTGGGGCTGTGGGCTGGGTGGTCTAGTCCTGGGACACAGAACTGAGAGGAGTCCAGGGGCAGGTAAGTCTTTAGGTAATCTGGCTGCATTAAAATTTCACGCCATGGGTGAATGGAAAGCTTATAAGACCAGTTCTAGGGCAGTGCTGGCCAATGGAAATAGAGTATATGCCACATAAAAATTTAAAATTTTCTGGTAGCCACATTAAAAAAAAGTAAAAAGAAAGAGGTCACAATAATTTTTATATTTTATTTAATCCAAGATACCACAAATATCATCTCAACAGATAATTGAGATAAAAAATTATTTGTCACGTATTTTAGTTTTTTGTTCCTAAGTCTTTGAAATTCAGCATATATTTTTATATCTGTAGCATATCTCAGTTGGACTGATCACACTGCAAGTACTAATAGCCACATGTGGCTTGTGGCGACCATACTGAACAATATAGTTCTTGGGTTGAGTACCCCAACCAAGGATGCCAGTAAGAGTTAGAACTAGTGTGAGTATTATGCAGGAAAACTGGGTAAATCAAACTATATTCTGGTTTCAGTCAAAGCTTTTATGAGGGAAAAGGAAGAGAGAGAAAGGAAGAATTTAATGGAACAATTTTTTTAAAAAAGATTTCTATTTATTTACTTGAGATAGGGAGAAAGTGAGAGAGAGCATGAGCGGGGAGAAGCTGAGGGAGAAACAGATTCTCTACAGAGCTGGGAGCCCGATGCAGGACTTGATTCTGGAACTCCAGGATCATGACCTGAGCCGAAGGCAGACACTTAACCAACTGAGCCACCCTGGTGCCCTGGAACAAATGCTTTAACTAAAGGGTTCTGGAAATTCTCAAGGCTGATACTCAAGTCAAAGGAGTCCATTCCAAGCTCTCCTAAGTAATCATAATCATGCAGAGAACTAGAGGTTCTCTGGAGATCAGGTACAGGTCTGGGTTCATGGGAGGGCCATCAAGAGGAGACAAAAGCAGTTCAGAGGACAAGAGTGAAGAAACGACCCTCTCTGCCATAAGGGTCTACACTAGAGTATGAAGGGGAGGAAGTTAAGATTGGGTAGGTGTAGAAGGGAAGATGATGATTGAGACTAGAATTTCTCTGAAGGTATAGATGAGGTAAGGATGTAGACTTGGAAAGCAGATTGGGCCTAACCATGAGCTATGACCTCACTATGTAGGAGGACCTCACCATGTGGGAAGACTCAAGTATATTAGAGGTCTACACCACTGCAAAGACAGGACCTACCATATGGGAAGACCTTACACAGTGGGAGGACCCCACCACAAAACAGGACTTTCTCATGTACAAGGACCCCACCAAGAAATAGGACCTCACCATGTGGAAGGAATCTACCATAAGATAAGAGTCCACCAAATGAGATCACTCCTCATGTGATAGAAACTCTCCATGCAGGAGGAACCATGAAATAAAAAGAGAACTCATAGAATGGGAGAAGATATTTGCAAATATCTTTGCAAATGATAAATGACTTGTTTCCAGAATATGTAGAGAACTCTAATAGTCAATAACATAAAGATAAATAACTCAGTTTTAATAGTAGGAAAAGGATATGAATAAATGTTTCTCCAAAAAAGACATATAAATGCCCAATAAGCTCATGAAAAGATACTGAACATCATGCAAATCAAAATCACAGTAAGATGCCTCTTCATACTCCCTGGATGGCTAGAGTGAAAAGTAGGCAATAACAAATGTTGAGAACAGGGGCACCTGGCTGGCTCGGTGGATTTCTAATGATTTTCTAATATTTTCTAATATATTGTTTCCTATTCTATGTCACTATTATTTTGTTTCCTATATTATCACTTTTAACTCCTATATTTATTAATTATTTTCTTCCTTTTACTTTGATTTAATTTGCTCTTCTGTTTCTGGCTTCTTGATATGGATGCTTAGATTGATTTTAGCACTTTCTTCTTTTATAATTGAGCATTTAAAACTATACATTTTCTTCTAAGTATTTTTCATATCCTACAAATTTTGACATATTTTTACATTTTCATTCAGGTAAAAATATTGTCTAATTCGTGACTTCTTCTACCCTTGGGCTATTTAATTTAAATGTTTTGTTTAGTTTTTAAGATATTTTAGGTTTTCTAAATAATTTCAGATAATTCCATTTTTTTTTGAAAATGCTATCTGTAATTATTTCAATCCTTTTAAATATGATGAAGCATGTTGTCTGACTCAGCATTTGGATCTTAGTAAATGTTTCATGTACACTTGTGTTTTACTGTTGCTGAGTGAAGCATACTGCAAATATAAATTAGAACCGTTGTTCAATAGGATGGTTCAGATCATCTATATAGTTACTGATTTTCTTTTTTCTATCAAATACTAAGACAGGGCAAAGGAAGTCTCCAGGTATGCCTTTGTCTGTTTCCATTTACACTTCTATCAGCTTTCCTTCATATATTTTGAAGCTCTATTTTGGGTGCATTCAACTTTAAGATTTTTGTTAGGTTTGATGAATTTCCAAATCTGCATTGTTCCTTTTTCTTTTCCTACCTTCTTTTGGGTTGTGTTTTAGAAGTCCACTTTATTTCCACTGTTAGTTTATAAGCTATTTCTCTTCATCCTAATTATTAATGGTTCCTCTAAGATTTATAGTATCGTTGTTTAACTTATTCAGTCTACATCGAAGTAATATTATACCATATCTTGTATAAGATATGTAAGACTCTTGCAACATTATGCTTGCTTTTTTCCCCCCTCTTGTCCTTTGAACCCTTGTCATACATTTTCTTTCTTTTTTTTTTTTTAAGATTTTATTTATCTGACACAGAGAGAGAGATCACAAGGAGGCAGAGAGGCAGGCAGAGAGAGAGGGCTCCCTGCCGAGCAGAAAGCCCGATGAGGGGCTCGATCCCAGGACCCTGAGATCATGACCTGAGCGGAAGGCAGAGGCTTAACTCACTGAGCCACCCAGGCACCCCAATCATACATTTTATTTCTACACCTGTTAGTGAATATCACAACACACTGTGTTTTTTTTTAATTTTGGTTTTTTCTTTGCTCAGTTACCATTTAAAGAAGTTAATACATTAATACAAAAAATATTTCATACTTATCCACATATTGACCATTTCTAGTGCTCTTCGTTCCTTTGTGTAAGTCCAAGTTTTCCATCAGATAGCATTTTCCTTTTGCCTGCAGAACTTCCTTTAACATTTCTTTAGTACAAATCTACAAGTGACCAAGTCTCTCCATTTTTGCTTATCTAAAAGTTTGCTTTTGTTTTGAAGAACAGTTTAATATAGAATTATAAATTGACTTTTTACTCTTTCCACATTTTATAGTCATTTCATTTTTTTCTTGCATATTTCTGATGAGAAATTGGCTAGAATTTCTATCTACATTCCTCTGTGTATAATGTGTTTCCCGCTTTCTCTGGCAACTTTCCTCCCGCCCTGGCAACTTTTAAGATGTATCTCTTAATCACTTGTTTTCAGTAATTTGACTATGATATACCTCCATTTGGGATGTGAATATGTGTGTTTATTCTGCTTGGGATTCTTTGGGATTCCTGGTCTGTGATTTATAGTGTTCATTAAATTTGAGACTTCTTTTTTAAAGCCATTATTTTTTCTATCACTTTTTCTGGATTTCACATATATGAAACCACTTGATACTATCCCACAGGACCCTGAAGCTCGGTTCACTGTTTTTAGCCACCTTATTGAAATATCATTTTCAAACCATAAAGTTCAGCTACTTGAAGTGTATAATCCGGGGGTGCCTAAGTGGCTCAGTGGGTTAAAGCCTCTGCCTTCGGCTCAGGTCATGATCCCAGGGTCCTGGGATTGAGCCCCACATCGGGCTCTCTGCTCGCAGGGAACCTGCTTCCTCCTCTCTGCCTGCCTCTCTGCCTATTTGTGATCTCTGTCAAATAAATAAATAAATAAAATCTTTAAAAAAAAATAAAGTGTACAATCCAATGGTTTTTAATATATTTACAGACTTGTGCAACCATCACCATAATCTAATTTTAGAACCTTTACACATCCCCAAAGGAACCCTTGCATGCATTAGCAATCATTCACCATTCCTGCCATCCCCCAACACCTTCCAGGCCTAAGCAACCACTAATCTACGTGTCTATGGATTTGTCTATTCTAGACATGCCATATAAATCATCATGTAGTATGTGGTCTGTTGCAACTGACTTTTTCATTTAGCATAATGTATTGAGGTTCATCAATGTTGTATAATTTATCAATACTTCATTCCTTGTGGTCACCACATAATATTCCACTGTGTGGACATACTCTTGTTTATCCATTCACTAATTGATAGACATTTGTGTTGCCCATTCACTAATTGATAGACATTTGTGTTGTTTTTACTTTTTGATTAATATGAATAATTCTGCTGTGAGAATTATATGTCCACGCAAGTATGGACATGTGTTTTTATTTCTCCTGGGGTAGATACCTAGCGGTGGAATTGCTGGGTCATATATTCTCTCCAGTGTTTAACATTTTCAAGGAATGGCAACACTGTTTTCCAATATGGCTACAGCATTTTACAGTTCTCACCAGCAACAAATGAGGGTTCCAGTTTCTCCACATTGTTCTCAACATTTGTTTGTTTAAGATTTTATTTATTTATTTGACAGAGAGAGAGATCACAAGTAGACAGAGAGGCAGACAGAGAATGAGAGGGAAGCAGGCTCCCTGCTGAGCAGAGAGCCCGATGTGGGGCTCGATATCAGGACCCTGAGATCATGACCTGAGCCAAAGGCAGAGGCTTAACCCACTGAGCCACCCAGAAGCCCTTGCTTTAATATTTTTCTTAAAAGATTTATTTATTTGAGAGAGCAAGAGCATGAGCAGGGTGAGGGCTGAGGGAGAGGAATAGAATCTTAAGCAGACTCCACGCCCAGTGTAGAGCCTGATGCAGGGCTCCATCTCATGACCCTGAGACCATGACCTGAACCAAAATCAAGCGCCTGACTGGGCCACCCAGGTGTCCCAAGTTTGCTTTATTTTTTTATTTTTATTTTTTAAAAAAAGATTTTATTTATTTATTTGACAGAGAGATCACAAGTAGCCAGAGAGGCAGGCAGAGGGAGAGGGGAAAGCAGGCTCCCTGGTGAGCAAAGAGCCTGATGCAGGGCTCGGTCCCAGGACCCCGAGATCATGACCTGAGCCGAAGGTAGAGGCTTAACCCACAGCCACTCAGGCCCCCCGAGGTTGCCTTAATATTGAAAAAAAAATTCAATGTAACTGCCACATTAACAGAATTAAGGAGAAAACCAGATGATCTTCCTATGTGATAAACAAAAATGTTTAATAAAATTCAATACCCATTCATAATACAAAAACCTCTTAAAAAGCAAACTAGAAATGGAAAGGACCTTCTTCAATTTGGCAAAGGGTATCTGAAAAACCTTTAGCTAACATTATCTGTTAGGGTGAATGCTTTCACCAGGACTGAAAATAAAGTAAGAATAATGCTGTCAAGGTCTTGATTCAGCATTGTACTGAAGGTCCTAGCTAGTACAATAGGTAAGAAAAAATAAAAGGAATACAGACTGAAATAAGTAAAACTGCCTTTTTGGCAGATGACATGATTGTGTATGTAGAAAAATTGAAGTAATCTATAAAGAGTCAAATAGAAGAATTGAATTTAGCGTATATAAGGTTATATACACAAAAATCTAGTCTTTCTAATATACTAGCAATGAGCATTTGGAAGTTGAAATAAAATGCCACTTACTATAGTATCAAAAGATGAACTACTTAGGGATAAATTTAACACAGTATGTCCAAGGTCTTTATGACTAAAAACAACAACAAACTACAAAAATTGCCAAACAAAAGTAAAGAAGAACTAAATAAATGGAGATGTACTAAGTTTCTAAACTGAAGACTAAATATTGTGATGTCAGTCCCCTCCCTCCATCGTTCCATAGCTCAGTGAAATCCCAATCAAAATCCCAGCAGGCAATTTTACAACTTATTCTAAAATTTTTATATAAAAACAAGATCTAGAATAGCCAAAATGATTCTGAACAGGAACACTTCAACTATCAGATTTCAAGATGGATCACAAAGCTACCTTACTATACTACAGGATAAACATATGGGTCAGGTAGATCCTGGAACGGACCTACCCATATATGGTCAAATACCATATATGGTCAAATCATTTTTTGACAAAGGGCCACAGTAATTCAAAGGGGAAAAATAGTCCTTCTAACAAATGGTATAGGAACAACTGGATAATCACATGAAAAAAAAAGAACCTTGATTCTTAGCATATTCCATATACAAAATTAATCTCTAATTAGATCATATACCTAAGCTTAATGGGTAAAACTTACAATTTCTAAAATAAAACATAGAAGAAAATCTATATGAACTGGAGATAGTAGAAGATTTCTTAGGGCATAAACAATGAGAGTTAAGCTATTGATATCAAGCTATCAATAAATCAGACTTCTACCGAGTTAGAACTTATGCCCTTCAGAGGACAATACTAAAAAAAAAAACAAAACCAAAAAACAAAACAAAACAAAACCACACAAACCACCCAGTGGAAGAAAATATTCTCGAAACACATTCCTGACAAAAGAATTGTATCCAGAATATATAAAGAACTACTACAATTCAGTAAGAAACAACCCAATTAAATTGGGAAAAGACTTGAAAAGACACTTTATAAGCTATATGGACATACAAAAATGTGTCAGCATCATTAAGCAGGGCAATTCAAAGTAAAACCACAGCGAGGGGTGCTTGGGTGGCTCAGTCAGTTAATTGTCCAACTGTTGATCTCAGCTCAGGTCTTGACAATCAGGGTCATGAGTTCAAGACCCATGTTGCGTCCCATGCCAATACTTAAAGGGGAAAAAAAAAAGTAAAACCACAGTGGTTATATTAAGAATCTGGAGCAATTACAAATCTCATACATTGTTGATGGGAATGTAAAACAGTACCAGTACTTCAGAAAAGTGGTTATTTCTTTTCTTTTCTTTTTTTTTTTAGAAAAGCGGTTATTTCTTATAAAGTTAAACATATACTTACTGTAAAACCCAGCAGTCTTATTTCTACATATTTTCCCAAGAGAAAAGAAATCTCCACACAACGACTTGTACATGAATGTCCATAACAACTTTATTTACAATAGACAAAAAGTAGAAACAACCTAAATGTCCATCATTATTTGTTGTATATAAACAAATGTGGAATGCCACACATGGCAACGCTAATTAGCAATAAGCAGAACTAGTCATAAATTCGACTAGTCATATATGCAACAACACATTTGAATCTTAAAAAAAGCCTTACACTGGGGTATTATATATCCTGTATGATTACAGTTTTATGAAACTTTAGAAAAGACAAATCTGATTCACAGTGACAGAACACTGATGAGGGGTGGTGTGGGGGTGGGGAGTACTGATCTAGATTTTGGAAATTTGGCAGGTAACAAAAATGTTCGAGTTCTTGTGGTGGTGGTTATCCCGGTATGCTAAAATTCTTAAAACTCATTGAAATGTTTTGACAATTGAAACGGGAGTATTTGGTTTTATGTAAACTATACCTCATTAAAATTTATTTTTAAAAATGGAAGGGAAATAGAAGGCATTATCAATATAATTAGGTTTGAATTTTCTTAGCTCAAATCGAATTCTATTTCTGCTTCTCTGAGACCGTTCCGGTCATCCTGACTGAACTAGGATAGCAAAAAATGTCAACGCTGTATTTTGAGATACAATGTATGTAGATAATTTGTTATTTATATAGCTCGCTAATTCTTCATATTTTTATACTATGTTGATATTTAGATGTAAATCTCTCTTAGGGCTTCTGTGAGTGGAACTGGCTGATCGCAGACGTTTTCATGTAGCTTTAAGAAATGTTGATTATAGGGGCGCCTGGGTGGCTCAGTGGGTTAAGCCGCTGCCTTCGGCTCAGGTCATGATCTCAGGGTCCTGGGATCGAGCCCCACATCGGGCTCACTACTGCTCAGTAGTGAGTCTGCTTCCCTTCCTCTCTCTCTGCCTGCCTCTCTGCCTACTTGTGATCTCTCGCTGTCAAATAAAAAAAAAAAAAAAAAAAAAAAAAAAAGAAATGTTGATTATATTCAAGTGTGTCCAAGTAGAGAATTAGAATTATAACAAGATATTCTTTATAAAGTCTATTGTTAAATGTAGCCTAATATTCCATTAAAAAAATAATTCCTTACTGGACTTTTGGATTTTTGGTTCTGAATAAATATGAGTCTTCCATTGAGACCCTAAAGGCCACCAAAGCCTGAAGTGATGGTTTCCTCTCCCAGCTCTTAGGGCAATTACTTGGTGTATTGCTTATATGGCAGTTCAATACTTCCATGTTTGCACTCTTTCCAACTGGTTCTTCAAGTACTTGTTGGTGTCATTTTGCTGTACTGATTAATTGAATTGGGATTTATTCAACTACTTTGTTGTATGGGGCTTTTGTTACAAATCAAAATAAAAATAAGCTCAATTCTTAGTAATTCCACAGAATTGTTCCAGATTAATGTTGATTGATTAATCTGTTTAATTTACAGAGCTCAGCTGCTGTAATTTTCTTGAGGGTGGATGATGTAGAGAAGAAAGCATTAACAGAGGAGCAGGAGACCTGGATTTCTGAGTGGGCAGTCACAAGGCTGGGTCTGGTTTTACAAAGCAGGTACTGTGAGCCTCTCATCGCCTCATTTAGGACACTTTCTAGGGTTCTCTTTCTAAATGGAGACTTCCTAAAGGGATTGAGCCTTGTTTGCTGGGTTCGAGGGTTAGTATGTTTTCACTCTCCTTTGATATATCAAATATCTTTAATTTCTGTTATCTTTGAAGTTTCGACCTTTGTCAAATACTTTTTAGTGGAGAAGACAATGGTCTGCATTTTGGAGATTTGCCTTTTAAAAATGTCTTTTTTTTTTTAAAGATTTTATTTCTTTGACAGAGAGAGAGAGGGAGGGAGGGAGAGAGAAAACAAGTAGGGGGAGTGGCAGGCAGAGGCAGAGGGAGAAGCAGGCTCCCCACCAAGCAGGGAGCCCAATGTGGGGCTCGATCCCAGGACCCTGGGATCATGACTTGAGCCAAAGGTAGCTGCTTAACCAACTGAGCCATCCAGGCGCCCCTGACTTTTAAGACATCTTAATAATTATAAGGTACCGATAGATTCAACATACACAGTTCCCTCTACTCTACCACTAAGAGTACATTCCTGGGGTGAGGGATGGGGTGGGGTAGTGAGGGGGCACAGCCCTCAAAAGACAGAAACTAAGTGGGCAGAAGATAGCTTAAGTAGCAGCATAGCCAATATCATTTTACAGTAAGTTAAATAAAATGGAGGATAACATGTTCCGTGCCCAAGGGCAAGAAATGGTAACAACTGATGCCTGTTAGTCGAAGAGCTAGAATTATATACAGAATGCCAAATATCCAGGTTGCACTTTCCTGCATCAGAACCTCTACTTCCCTTGTTTCCTGATCTTATGGCCACGGATGAGATATCCTCCAGTGTGGACGCCACTCTATTCATTTGTATGGATTCTACTTCACAATCCTTGCTTGTCTTAGCAGGCAATAGTTTTAGATGAAGGCTATCAGGGGAAGAAAAGCATTTGAGGTAAAGGATTCAGCAAGGAAATGCATTATGGCATTTTGGAAAAGATACAGATGTAAAGTAAAAAAAAAAAAGAACAGAGGAAAACAAAATCAACTAGGTTTTGATTTTAATGGTTATCATCGTTAACACAGTCTATTTGTGAGTATCTCTAAACACGTCCCTTTGCATGTATATTTATAGGGAAATACTCACATATGTAATCTGCTTTTTCCCCTCAACAATATTTCATGGTTTTCTAGAATAATAAGTATAGATGTATATACATCTTTATTTTTATGACTTCATAGCTTCCATTGTATACAGCAGAATTTACTTAACTAGTCTTTGCTTCAAGGGCATTTAGGCTGCATTGAGTTTTTCAGTATTATAAATTAAATGGAAATAATTAGCATATTTTACCCAAATAACTTAATATCTATGAATGTTAATACTCCTTTCAAATATTTTTTTAATCAGTTCTACAGACTTGTGACTGGAGAAAATTGTTAACAAGAGTGGAAGTGTTTTTTATTTCCTGAGAAGGAAAGCCTTTTTCTACTCCGTTCACAATGTTACCATGTACATCTTAGAGTATGGGAGATGGGGAACTTAAATCTTGTTTCCGTCTTCTGTTTTGCACTCATATACAGAAGTGTCCCAAAGCAAAGTTGTGACCTATAAATTCTGGGAGCAGGTTAAGGTCACGGGGGTCCTATATCTGAGTCTTTTCTGCACTGATTTTATTTTCACCTGATCCACGGTCATCTGTGTATTCCCTCACCCCCATGTTTTCTCTGAGTATTCACAGACCCTCTCCACAGTGGCTCCTGGCTGAGCACCCCCTAAGAGTGGGTTTTGTTCTCTCTTGCCTTTTCTCTAGCCCCTCAGAGTTTTATGAATGAAGATATAGCCCTGTATTACCACTGCTTTTGTGCCTTGAGTGATCCTTCTGGCTAATCAGATATACTAACTGGTTACAACTGGGCTATTAGAGAACAGTAACATTTTAATGTGTGAATACTCCAGATATCACTTATCAAAGGCAAAATGTGATTTTAAGGCCTTATTCCCAAAGGAGGCCAGCTGGGAATTTTAAGCATCCTGTAAGGCAGTGAGGGCATCAGCACCAAACAAGGGGGGCCTGTGCATCTTCAGGCCACACTACTAAGGGAGGTGCCTGTTTTGAACAGCTTCTCTCCAGCCCAGTATGATAGCAAGAAGTCTTTGGAAGTTATGGGACTCAGCTCATTTCCAAACAGAAGACCCCAATTCTTGGGGCTGATGATAAAAGGTGCAGATGTGGAGCTGGGATAAAGGCAGAAGGTCCAGATTTTCACTGCTTTCTTTGTATCACTCATTGTTTTTCTTGGCATTTACCCAAACAGTGACTGTTTGACATTCATTAAAGCTCAGCATCATGCACTGGGCCGAGGTAAAGTCCCCAGGAAATGCAGAAGGATTATAACCAAGCAACAGGAAGAAGTTTCTATGAGGTTTCTAATAGTCAGGTAGTCATTCTGTAGGCTTTTGAAGGTCTTGGGGTAAGGTGATATTATCATGAGGAAACATTGCAGGTAATATCAAATATAAGTTCACCTGCTGGACAGAAGGAAAAGTCTCATCTTGGAAAAACAACATGCTGAAGATTGTCAGGGCTGGATTTAGAATACAGCTCTCTAATTGTATGCAGCTTCTCTCTGTTAAGATACGCAAAACCACTGTGGTCCATCAGTGGGAAACTAAGATTGAGACAATTACTGCTTCTTGGGATTTACCTGACAGTGCCTTGATGCCTGCCAGGTGTTGCTGTTCTTAGGAATGGAGTGTCTGTTAGACATTACTGTTCACAGTACTGGGGCTCCAAAAAATAAGAAGTTTTGCTTCCCACTTCAGAATTTCCTTGGAGAAATGTAGTAGAAAATAACACATATTAATAAATCCTGTGATATAGGTAGGTGTGTGTAAAATGTTAGAGGCAATGAAACTCATCCAGTTACAGATCACAGAAAGGCCAGAAGTTCTCAAAGGCTGTTTTCGTTTTAAGGTCTTAAATTTTTTTCTCATTTAAGAAGAAAAAAAATCTGTTACAGCCCTGCTTATCTGCAACTGGGCAGACTTCCAGGCTCACATATAACTTCCTAGAGTGTTGTGGGAAAACTGGAACCAGAATGACTGTTTAAAAGCCCTCCTATAGACATTAATCTTAAGAAGCATTTTGAAATTAACAATCTGTCTTTTGAAAACAAGTGTCACTTCCCCCTTTTAAACTGTTTTTGGTGGGATGCTAAACTAGATAATGAACTGTTGCTTTCCTTCAGGTACTATGAAAAATGTCAGGATGTGTACCTCCTGATGGAAAGAATCAGTAACATTTGTGCAGTAAATAACTGGCCAATTTATTTATTTATTTATTAAAAAGATTTTACTTATTTATTTGTCAGAGAGAGAGAGAGAACGAACACAGGCACAGACAGGCAGAGGCGGAGAGAGAAGCAGGCTCCCTGCTGAGCAGAGAGCCCGATGTGGGACTCAATCCCAAGACCCTGGGATCTTGACCTGAGCCGAAGTCAGCAGCTTAACCCACTGAGCCACCCAGGTGTCCCAGTAACTGGCCAATTTAGACAGGACTTTTCAACCTCGGCACAGCTGCCATTTTGGGCTGTACATCTCTTGCTGTGGGAGCTGTCCTGGTATAGGATGTTCAGCAGCATCTCTTGCTCCTACTCACTAGATAGAGGAGCCTTCCCTCCCCAGTGGTGGCATTAAAAAACATCTCCCGACATGGGCAATCTGTTCCTTCACTGACTTGGACAAACTGGCAAAATATGTCAACTGAATGATGAATGTGGCTTTTGAGTGTGTACCCACTGCTTGCAAGCACATGCACAGACATACTGCATATTACCTTTTTTTTTTTCCTGGAATTGGGTGTTTTCAGGTTTAAAAAAAACCATGAAGCGTGGCAACCTAAGCTCTGGGATTCCAACTTCTCCTTCTGAAGTAAACAAGTTAATGAACGATATATTTCTTTCTAATACAGTCAGAACTAGGCTCTGAAAGCACAACTCCATCTCATAAGGGCTGTTTTCCTGGTTAATTCATTCATGAGAAGGCTAAAAGGGTAATAAACACTTTATTGCCTATATATCTCTATCAGTCTCAAGAGCCTCACAATACAAGACATATTTCCTCGAATATTTTGCCATATAATAAGAGAGAATTATCAGTGAAGACTTTGTACATTCATCACTAACAACCCCCTGCCTGGTTTGATCTGCTCTTCTCCTGTTGAGAAGAAAGAACGGAGAGACACGGGGATTAAAAAGGGAGGGAGCGGGTTTAGGTACTTGCTGAGCCTGATACTCAGGTAACAAACAGTCCTTAAGCACATCCTACATGCCAGGCACTGTGCAAAGGGCCACAAAGAACAAGCAGGGAAGCACAAGAGGATGCCCTTTCAGAGCGTAGAGTTTAGGAGGCAAGATAAAATAATGCATAAAATAAGTAGAAAGAGATGAGTGGTTTTAGATAAAAACTATGAGTTTACGATTTCCAGCAGAGGGACTAAGAAAAAAGTGTTTGTGCTGGGCTTTGAAGGCTGAGGATTAAAAACATGGAGGTGGGCAACAGAGTAGGAAGGGTGTTTAGGTGATGGGAGTCACACAAGTAAAGCAAGACAGGAATGGCAGGCCTGATAGCGAGTTCTGAGCAGTTCTAATCAGCTGGAGAAAAGGTGGTGGCTTGAATGCCAGGCAGAGTGCAGTTTCTATTCTATAGGTAGTGAGAAGCTATTAACAAATCTTAAGAGAAGTGACCGGATCCACTTCAGTAGGATCAACCTAGCTGCCCCTATGGACCCCAGGGCTGTTTGAATGTTGAGTTATAGCTGTAGAGTATTTGGAGTTCCTTGGAGATTAAAAATGTGAGGAAGAGGCAGTAAGTTAACACAACTCATCAACTATCCTTATTTTACTTTTAAAATACTGCTAGGTTTTGTTATGTTGGGAACAGGGTCTGAACTGAGGTCAGTTAACTAACATAAAGATAAGTATGTGAAAATGTCTGGCTCATTGTAGACGTTCAGTAAATCCCTAACAATGCCCCCAATACCAGCCATCTTAGCCTAGAAAGACATCTTGCCTGTGATCGGAAGAATACAAGGCGGCAGAAACCAACTTTCTACCTTTTTCCCAAGTAGTCAATGGAGGAGTCATGAAGAGAGGTCCTTTTTGACAGGAAAGAGTCAATTTCCTGGGTTGGGTGGATGTTCAGCATATATACCAGAGTGTGTGTATAGAGTTTCCTGCTCACAGGAGCCTTTGGTTCCAGTTCTGGGAATGCTAAAGGAGTGCTATATTAAAGTAATACATCAGACATTTATTTTTTTTAATTTCCATGGGGACTAATGTGTCTTTGGAGAAACAACTTCTTTTGCCACAAAATCTAATCTTGACTCCAGAACCTGCCTACTGCATTTTCCCATTCCAACCTCAATTCTGCGATGGAGAGCCAAGTACATAAGATGACTGCACCGTTCTAGTCAGAGTCCCCATTATCTCGGGGCCAATCAGCGAAAACTGCTGACACAGACACACAGGACTGTATCAAAGGATAATCCTTGCCAAATCAGGATCAGATTTGGATGCATATTACTTGGGAATTCAAAATAACCATGGCTTATACAACATAATTTATTTCTTTCATGTAAAACAAGCATATGGGGACATATCTTAGTTCATGGCTTTCATCTGCAAGGTCAGCTGGTATTCCAAAGTATGCACTAGAATTCCAGCCATCACATCCACAATCCAAGAAGCAGAGAAGAGGAAACACCTTCGGAGAGTTTTCTTGTAAGATTCCACTCAGAAATCACTGGCCACACTTAGTCACATGACCAGCTATCATCTCTGAGGTCCTCACAAAATAGAGGGCTCCATAAAAAGAAAGATGGGGGACTGACCCGGGTTAGAGAAGTAACAGCCTCTCCCAGTCTGGCACTGTGAGATGCTGGGATTTGCCTTATCAAAAGTACAACCTAGTTCTTAGAGACTGCACATACCTTTACCATATCTCTTGCTGGTCAGCATGAAGGTATGATAAAGCAGGTAAGAGTTTGGCAAGGGCAAGAGAAAGATTAGACTTCTTAAGACTGGTTAGCCTGGGGACAGGAGGTGAATTCTCAGTTGCATGATAGATAAATCAGCTTCCAAGTGGGCCTCTGCCCAGAAACTCAGAGACCATGGCTGTCCCTAGCTTCAGTATTTGTTTCAAAAACAAAAGTTTTACTCATGGCACCAGTGCTATCTTCTCCTCATCCTCCTTTCCTTACGGCAGCATTCTTTCCTGTTGGGCTGGAGTATGACCTTAAGAATCCTACTTAACACATTGTTCCTGGCAGTTACTCTATTCCAAGGGACTTAGCATCAGTGTTTAAATCTACTAGCCATCTTTAACTGATGGTGGGAATTTTCATTCTGACAACCTCTGGATATAATTCTTTACGTCAGGGGCGCCTGGGTGGGTCAGTGGGTTAAAGCCTCTGCCTTCGGCTCAGGTCACGATTCCAGGGTTCTGGGATCGAGTCTTACATCAGGCTCTCTGCTCAGCAGGGAGCCTGGTCCCCACTCCCCCCCGCCCCACCTGTCTCTCTCCCTATTTGTGATCTCTGTCAAACAAATCAATATCTTAAAAAAAAAAAAAAATTCTTTACTTCACAGGAGTCAATCTCCCATAGTGGAATTTTAGATCTAACTACAGGCAAGAAAGCTTTTTAATATAGGTAGCAGTCTTGGTAGATTTCAGACTTTACCACTAATTGACTACAATCATTCACATTGCTGGACACATTCTACACCTGATCTTCAACTGTTTACTTTACCAGATGATGAGTTTCTCAAGGGTAAGAACTAAATCTTGTCCATTTTTGTATCCCTAAGGTGCCTGGCTCAGTATACTTTTAAGAAATGTTTTTTCAATAAATAAATCACTTACATTGGTCAAGGTCAAGTGGCTATCAAAGGAAAGACTTCCCCAGTAGCTGTTCATATTTTACACTGCCTAGTTTCAAGTACTAGATGGAGGCCTTATCTGGAGGAGAGGTCCCTGGAAAATAAGATGGTGACAGGAAGAACACTGGTGGTACAACAAAGGGTCTTGGTTTTTCCATTACTGCCTTACAAATGTTGAGCAACTAACATAGGAAACTGGTTACCAGGTGATAAGAAAAGGGCAGATATACTCTGGGAAGGTTTTTTTCCCGAAGACTCTATTTTTTCTTCTTTTGACCAAAAGTCCAGGCTCTGGGTTAACCTGGCTCAGTGTTTTCTGTATTCTAGGGGGTCATTCATATTTCATAGGTTTAAGTGTGACTGAAGTAAGACCATAGTTATGGTCTACCTGATTCAATTAAGGTAGCTTTTTCTTAATAGCCTGCTTTTTATAATCTTATAGGTTAATACTAATACCAATCATACGTTTGTGGTTCCACTGAAAATTTTGTTTAAAAAAAAAAAAAAGCTCCTACTGCTAAAAAGAAAATTTGAAGAGCAATGACTTAGGTTGTTCACCTGTTTCCATATTCATCTCTTCACAATGACCAAAACTCTTTTTTAAGATTATTTATTTACATGCCAGAGAGACAGACAGACAGACAGCGCACAAACAGGGGGAGCAGCAGGCAGAGGGAGAAGCAGGTTCTGTGCTGAGCAAGGAGCCCAATGCGGGACTCAATCCTAGGACCTTGGGATCATGACCTGAGCTGAAGGCAGACGCTTAACCAATTGAGCCACCCAGGTGTCCCACAACGACCAAAATCTTAAATAGTAATTACAGAGAAAGGTGAAGGGAAAAAATACCCAAATGATGCTTTCTACTTTAAGAGCAGGGTGGGTTATGAATATATGCAGGTTGAGGTTCTCTCCAGGATGAGGGCCTTGGGTTGCAGGGCTCACCTTCCCTCTCTCCCTCTGTTCCCAATCCTGGGCTAGATTTACTCTATTGAAGAAGTGTCCTTGCATTTAGATTCCCAAGTGATGCAATGTCAAAGACACTGGCTAAATGCACATTTCTGCATATGCTTCTCTTCAACCTTCTTGCCTATCTACTTACTCTGTCAGAAGGGTGGGGCCCACAGAAATAAGATCCCCTCTCTCCTTCAAGTCTAAAACTAGTCCTAAACAGTCAATGCAAGCTTCCTTCAAAAAGAGAATAAAGGAGAGAAGCAACACAAGAATCTCTTTTCCACTCAAAACTTTTGCAGATTTCTTCTCTCATTACTCTCATCTGCCTCTGTTCCCTTCCTGTTCAGTGATACCTGAAGGTGGGGGCAGGAGGTGTTTGGGTGATACAGCTGAGGGGGGCACCTTATGGACTGAGCAGTCAGAACCAAGGTTAATATCTCCACTTAGGCCTTTTTTCAGTAGTCTGATCTTAGGTTTAATTATCAGTATTAAAGTGTCTTTATTTGTAAAATGTGGGAAACAGCATAGGCTTATATGTAAAAACATACTTAGTACATAGCATGGCTTCTAGCAGGTATTTAATAAATAACACATTTCATTTTCATCTTGGCATCACTGCTTCTGCAAGCTCTCCTAAAGTGTCACTGCCTTTCAAAGAGGTGGTGTCTTTGCTTGGAGGAGTTTGAAGTGTGTGTGTGTGTGTGTGTGTGTGTGTGTGTGTGGCACTCAGGAAAGTCACTAAAGAGGCTTTAGCACTAGTCCTGGGCCTGCTGACCAAAAGTCCCACTTCTGTGTTAAGTCCAACAGATGCATTCCTAAAGGCAACGTGGCATGAGAGTTAAAGGGGGACTGGGGAAGGTGGGGGACAGAAAAGCCCCTGCAGACTGATGGCTGTCGATCTTCTGGCATAAGTCTGTGGCTACCCTGACCCCCCAGTCCTGTCTTTCCTCACCTCCAGATGCTCTTTTTAGTTAACACTGCCCGATGACCCACCAGCACAGGAAGCTTGCAGACAGCTATTCTGCCTCTCCTCTTAAATCCTTCAAAGCCTACCACTGATATAATATTGTAAACTCTACAATCAAATGAAGATTATTTAATATGCCTAAGTGGATATGCCATATACCTATGATTCAGTATTTGGATGCTTATAGTGGCCCAATTACAAAACAGCAATCAGAACAGACAATATGATAACCCCTGTCCCAATTTTTATCCATCTTAACCATACACTGTAGCCCTGAAAATGTGAATATACACATTCACTGACTTGCAGTTATATTCCATTCAAACTTTCCTGGGAAGCAACAAGGTCAAAACTGCCTTAACATAAGAGTATTATTTTGTCTTGTTGATATTTACCCACCTTTTCAGGGCTGCAATTCTTTGAAACGTCCTTTTACATGTCCTTTCTCATCTTGTCAACATCAGCACTTTGCTGCCATTTATTTTCCAAGGACATCTGCCACTTATTGCAACAAATAGCATTAATCTAGCTCAGAGCATGAAGTTTTTTTGATTATTGACTAATAAATGTATAAACATGAGTTCAAGAGAGACAGCACAGGTTGTAAAAAAAAAAAGAAAAGCTAGATATCGAGAATTAAATGAAATTTAAGTGTTTATAACCCCTCAGGCAAGTTGTCCACACGTTGCTAATGCTATGTAAGTATTAAGTTTCCTTACTCCTTTTGTTCCTTTTTAGTATTTCCATCTGTCACTAACTTGTACTGGGACCTTGGGCCAATCAAGACACTTCAACTTTCTCGACTTCGGTTTCCTCAGATCCAAAATTAAGAGCGTTGCCCCCTATCTTTTGTGTTTAAAGTCATTTTTTTCCCTGAATCTTCTCATGACTCCTTCATTGACTATTTGGAAAAAGAGTGGAAAGATTATTTCTGCCACTTTAGGCAAGAAGGTCATTCTGGGATGCTGGGAGGGAATGGAGCCCCATGATTTACTGAACATCTCACGTTAAGCCAGGCACTTTCACATACCTTTATCTTAGCTAACATGCTTCGGGTCAGGCTGGTCTCAGCAAGACAGAACCGCACAGCACTGAAAAGCAAAGGAGAGCTGATGTTAAGTTATCTATCTCTACTTCACATTAATTTCCTAGAAACTCAAAACACTGCAGCTAATTCGACATTGATGTAGCTCAGGGGTCCCCCAGCTTTATCTCACGGCTTAAAACAACGTCACCTCACCATCAAGTCCTGGCAAAACTCAAAATAGAAGCGAGAAGTGCCAAATCAAGGTCCAGTCTCCTTTTAAATACTTTGAAAATAAAAGAACCCTTTCTCTCCCCCGCCCCCTACCCGCGGTGTAAGAGAAACACAGCCCCCGCGCAAACCAGGGAGGCGGCCGCATCCCCATCCTCCGTGTGCTCCCAGCCCTCCCCCAGGCTTCTCGTCTGCGCCCCCGGCGCTCCGGCCCCTCTGCACTCCCCGGGGGACCCCGCCGGCCCGCGAGCGGCGCAGGCCCGCCGCACACACCTCTCGTCCCAGCTTAGGCCCGGGAGAGGTGGAGGACGCGGAAGCGGGAGAGGAAGGGCATCGAGACGCTGAGCTTCCTTCCAGCCGCGCGGTCTGTGGCTCCCACGCCTGCCTGCGTGAAGCGCGACCCCCGGCCCCGACCCCGACCGCACACTCTGCGCGGGGCCGCGCTGGCACGGGACCTCCCTCCTCGGCCGCCGATCTGCTTCCAGGGCAGAGGGAAGAGGCGGCGACGGGGCGGGGCGGGGGCTGCGGCGGGGGCGGGCGCCGACGGCGGGGGAGGGCGCCCGAGCATCCTCGCGGGTAGTGCCGGGCTTTGCAGCGCCGGGCGGAGAGCCGTGCCCACGCCCGCCCGCCGTTCAGCCCCGCACGGACTCGCGGCTCCCCCGCTTGAACCGGAACCTCTTGCGGAGGCCGCCGCCGCCGCCGGGGACCCGGGCGCCGACCGGGGAGCGCTGCGGGGAGGGTGGGGGGAGGCGGCCTGCGCGGCGCCGCCCGCCATGGCCGCGGCGGGGTGAGCTAGGCTCGGCGGCCGCAGTCGCGCGGACCCGAGCGCTCCTTCGCCGCGGACAGGCCCGCCGGATCAGGGCGGGCGAGTGCGGAGGCCGAAGGGGAACCGGGGGAGCCGGGGCCGCCGCCCGCTCGTCGCCGCCGCCGCCGCCGCCCATGGCGAGGCCCCGCCGCCGCCGCCGCTGCTGACCCGGGGGCCGGCCGCGGCTTCCGCCCCCTCCCGCGGCGGCGGGCGGGCGGGCGGGTCTCCCCTCCACGCCCCCGCCGCCCGCGCCCCGCGCCCGCCCGCGCCCCGCTCCCGGGGACCGGGAGGAAGGCGAGAGCGGCAGGAGTCTGGGGGCCACCGAAGATGGGGAACACTACCTCGTGCTGCGTGTCGTCCAGCCCCAAGCTCCGGAGGAATACCCACTCCCGGCTGGAGTCCTACCGGCCCGACACGGACCTGAGCCGCGAGGACACGGGCTGCAACCTGCAGCACATCAGCGACCGGGAGAACATCGACGGTGAGCGCGGGCGAGTCCGGGTCGCGGGGCGGCGGCCTCGCGAGCCTCCTCCTGACGTCCCCACAACCCTCCCGCATCCGCCGTGCTCTGTCTGCACCCCGCGTTTGTGTGGCCGAGGCAGCTGTGGCTTTCTTACCCTGCTTCTGTAATCAGGGCAGGACCGGGTCTTGGTCCCCGTAACCCCGGGAGCTCTGGGGTCTCGGAGACCCCCAGCGGCGTCCCGGCGTGTACCCCCGAGCGAGCGGCGGGGAAACTTTGCCAGCGGGAGGCTCGGGAGTACCGCGGGGGCGGAGGGGTGCAGGTCGAGAGGCTACAAGAGCTGGCCCTTGTCCAGACTTGAGTGGCCAGTGCTGAGGTGCCCCCGCCCCGAGAGCCTGCGTCCAAGGCACTGTGTGAACGTAGCCACAAGCCAAGTTATTCCCGGGAATGGTGAGCTCGTTTGTCCTTTAGAAGGCGAAGGGAATGGATGATCCCTGGCGTAAAGGAGGAGTGAATCCCATTTTGGAATTAGTCTCTGCCTGGAGTTGGGAGAACAGGGTTGTTGTGTATCCGCTTCCCCACGGAAACTTACAAATTGATCCCAATTGGCAGTTCCTTATTTCCGTTAAAAACTTAAAAAAGGGGGGAGCCTGGGTGGCTCAGTGGGTTAAGCCGCTGCCTTCGGCTCGGGTCATGATCTCAGGGTCCTGGGATCGAGTCCCGCATCGGGCTCTCTGCTCAGTAGGGAGCCTGTTTCCTCCTCTCTCTCTCTCTCTGCCTGCCTCTCTGCCTACTTGTGATCTCTCTCTGTCAAATAAATAAAAATAAAAAAAATCTTAAAAAAAAAAAAAAAAAAAAAAACTTAAAAAAGGATTTTTGTGTGTGTGCAGGATTGGAGTCAAATAGCTTCACCTGAAAACGGAAAAAACAAAACGAAACTACAAATTCAATTATTATCAAAATGGTTTGGAGACATCTTTGGGTTGTCACCCAGTTTTTGCTTGGGGCAGAATTACAGTCCTGTGGATTTCTGACTGAACTGAGTGATGTTTGGTTTGGTTTTTATAAAGGACTGATCACTGCACCTAGTAATGTGTGTTTGTTTATGTCCCACAGTAGATCCATTAGTACTAATTTGTCCTTAAGGTATGTGGCTTAATATGGATAGGTAGTTTCTGCATCATGCTTGAAACACAGTTGCATAATTTCAACTTAAAAAAATGTGAAATTGGAAATGTATTCTTGTGATAACGTGGTTTTTCTTTTTTTAAACCCCAAGTCTTCTCCCAGTTGATATAGTTGAACTAAGATGAAAAAATTTCTTGTGTGAGTGAATTGACACAACTTTGTGATAAGTCCCATTCTTGACAGCTTTAGAGATGGAGAATTCCCTCTAGTCTGGAAATTTAAACTCTGCTAAGGGAAAAATTTTTCTCATTGTTTGGTCTCTTAATTTCTTCTAAATAGTAATGCCATCTCTGCAGGACAGCAAGTTTATTAAATGAGTACCATGTATTAAAGGGACTAATAGAACATCTGGTTTATAGTAAGCACTTAGTAAATTAGGGTTCCACATTATATTTCAAGTTTAGAAAATATCTTAATCTCTTTAGATGTCTTTGAACTACAGTTATACTTTAAATTCATGCATTTAAAGGCATCCGGAAGGATATTAAGGTCTGGTCTATCTTTTTTTTTTTTTTTTTTAAGATTTTACTTATTTATTTGTCAGAGAGAGAGAGAGCCCGTGTGCACAAGTGAGCGCGAGCACACACACAAGCAGGCACAGTGGCAGGCAGAGGCTGAGAGAGAAGCAGGTTCCCTGGGGGGCAAGGAGCCTGATGCGGACTCGATTCCAGGACCCTCGGATCATGGCCTGAGCTGAAGGCAGTGGCTTAACTGACTGAGCCACCCAGGCATCCCAAGGTCTGGTCTGTCTTGATCACTGGTATGGTCCAAGCATCTGGAGGTTATGTCTAGCATACATTAAATATTTAATAAGTGCTTTTTTTTTTTTAAAGGAATAGATGAATGAATGAGTTTATTATAGAAAGCCATTACTCCAGAGAATATTGTTTAAATAGTGAATTAACATTTCTGGTTTTTAAACTAGCACCATCTTATGAATTGAGTTCTGGGGTAAAAAGTCACTATGAATTTAGGTTAGAAATCTTTATAACCAGCCCTAGAGTCTCTTACAGTCTCCTGTTATCCTGACCTAACAAAGCAAGAGTTGGTGGTCTTCCAAATGTTTTCTGAAAGCTGACTTGATGACCAAAACTGAGATTTCTTTCAAATGAAGTAACACACAATACTAGTCTATTTTTCTCTGGCAAAATCCTTCTAAGACTTACTGCCAAATACCTGGTTATAATTACTCTTCCCCTCCCCAACCCCACCCCGTTTCCTCTCTATAGTCAATAATAGTATGCAGCATGGCTCTAAGAAACATTAATCTTCCTTTTGTCTGTATTTTCCTAATTCATTATGTAAAAATAAAGCCTCTTCCCAATATTAGCGCGTAACATGGAGAAATTATTTCCAAATGTTTTTGCCTATCAGCATTGTGTAAGACTGGCTGATTCACTATTTAAACAATATTCTTTCTGTCTCGCCAAATTCAATAGATAATACCTATCTATCTGTGGTTCTCAGCATTGGTTTCAGTTACACCAGAAATCTAGGACTGGTCTTTGGCATTAATATGTTTAAAGTTCTCCAGGTAATTTGAAGATGCAGGTAGGGTTGAGAATCCCTGGCTGGGTAAGTCTGTTCAGGGACATTTTCCGTAGAAATTCATTCAGTGTCAGAAGCTGGGAGAAGAGAACAGACTTGTTTAAGTTAAATAGCATATAGAAATAGGTATAGATTGTAACTTCTGAATTATATTGATAGATGATTAGTAAACATTTAAAAACTATAGATGAAGCATTCTTGAATATATCACAAAAGCCAAAGTGCTCAAGTACCATCTTTATCCTTAGAGACATCTTAGACAACTAGAATTGAAAGGTTCCGAGAAGTTCATGAGGCTTCTGTGATAGGTCAGTTTCTTAAAAATCACAGAAACGAGGTTTGAATCCATGTTTTCCCTGCCCAAAACTTACAATGGGTAATATTTGTCCTATAATATTTCAGGACTGAGTTAAGGCAGTTAGGCTTCCATGACACCTACCAGCAACTTGCCCTGTCTTTGAACTCAAGTGTACCTTAGTATTAGATTATTTATGTTTTTGGAAGTATTTATTAGACTCATCACCTCCCTAGGTATTATTTCTCGTAAAATTCTTCTGAGATTGAGAATTAACAAAAAGACTTAATGACAATGATAGTAATATTTGCAGCCATTATATATTATTTATTCTGTGCTAAATGCTGCTCTAACTGCTTGATATCTTTTTAGTCATTTAGTATTCACAATAACCCTATGGATAATATTATCCTTACTTTAACACAAAAAATGAGGCGGAGAGAGGAAAAACGACTTGCCTACAGTCATATAGCCAGTAATGGACACATGGGTACTTTCCATTGTTGCTTGATTAGCAAGCCATCGCACATTTACTAGTCCTGGGGTTGCTTTCTGGGAGAGGGTATCCATCTTTGTAGTCATAGCCACAGATTCTCTGAGAAGAAACATCATGTATGTTTAATAAACTGGCCTTTCCTGGTTAGATTATTGCTGTGGGAGGAGAGAAAAAGGGGTGGACTTAAAGAGAATTTAAAATTTGATGAGACTAAGTAAATCAGGATAGAATGCCTATAACATCTGTGCCAAAGTGTCACTTACGGTTTTGCCTCAAAATAATTGCTAGCAATTTCATCCTTTGTAGCTCAGCTCTCTTCTTTGACAACCCAATTTTTCCAACATCCTGTATCCAGTCTGCTAGAAAAGAATGGCTCTCAACCTTCAAAATATATCCAGAATCCAAACATTTCTTAAAACCTCTCCTGCTGCTTGTCTCAGCTAAGATACCCAACTGATAGACTTGCTTCTA
Source organism: Mustela nigripes (assembly GCF_022355385.1). Taxonomy (NCBI): domain Eukaryota; kingdom Metazoa; phylum Chordata; class Mammalia; order Carnivora; family Mustelidae; genus Mustela; species Mustela nigripes. The sequence goes on from NC_081562.1 coordinate 142,143,759, forward strand.
CCCTTGCCCACGACAGTCTGTTCTCAAACAAACATGGCAACAAACTTGGCAACCATGGTGAGAGCCTTTTATGAACTTTAATGTTTGGCTCCTCTGTTCAAAAACTGCAGTGACTCCTTATTTCATATCAAGTAAAAGTTTTTACAATGGACTTTTACCATGGATAGAGTTGTTAAAATGGACTTCAAGGCCCTGTGTGATCTGCCTGCCTTCCTCACTCAACTTGCCAGCTCACTCTAGCCACACTGGCATCCTTCAGTGCTGTTCCTTGAGTACACCTGCCATGCTGTCACACTAGGGTCTTTGCTCTGTCTCTTTGTCTGGAATGTTTTTCTGTGTTTCCTCTTGGCTCTCTCAACTGCCTTCAGTCTTGGTTCATGCCTCATCTTTTCAGTGAGGCCTTCCTGATGGCCCCCTTTAACATCTCTCCTATTACCCCATCAGCAATCCTAGTATACATTCTCTGAATTATTGTTTCTTACATATTGCCTATAATATGTAAATATGATATATTATATAGATAATAGTAATGTACCTACTGGTACATAAATTTCAGTAGAACATTTTCGTTTTGTTTGCTGATTCATTTTGTTTCCCTAAGGGTCTTTTATCCTGAAGATACTCTATATTTGTTTGAATGAATGAGTGAAGTCAGCAACTTACTGACATAGGAGTTAGAGTACATCATGTGTATTTATTGCATAAGAAGAACAGGAGGGAAGTAGAGAAAGACCGAGACCTGTAATAATGAAAGTGGAGTGGATATGAAACGTTTTGGTTTGTTTGTGTTTTAACCTGAGAGATAGCAGGTAGAGTGAAACCCTGAAAATGAAACTTAAGAAAGGGTTTAAAGCATCACAAAAGGAAAAACAAAACAAAACAAAACAAAAAACAAACCTATACCAAAGCAAATCATGGCTAATTGTAGTCTATTTAACAGTGTGATATGTTTAGTCTTTTTCCTTATCTCTTAAGATGAATGGCTTTAGCTGTGGCCTTAAATCCTTAAAGATCAAAATGAGGCCAAAATAGTTAATAAACCAAAAAGTACAACTTGAACATATGTAATTATGAACTTAGCTACTCCTGGTGATTTTCTTTATTAATTGTGAAGTGTTCTAAGATATACAGCAAATGATGTTTTAACTTCTGTAGTCGGAGAAACTAGAAGCCGAAGGAGCTCATCCTAGGTCAGGGAAGGATAACGGGGGGAAAGTACACTCACTGTTACAAGGGTTGGGAGACAAAGGAGCAATTTATGAGCTAAGCACCTGTTACAGAATTAGCTTAAATTACTGCCCTTGGTTTCTTTGGCTCTCTACAACCTCATCTCTTTGGGTTTCTTCTTGTGTGTCAGATCCACTTAGCATTTCCAGCCTGCTGGACAAAACCCATACCGGTGGACTTTCATTCCAGACTAAGATTTATTAGCTGCACTGCCTGCAAGATTTGTGAAGACACCCTGACCAAGCATGCACTGGCGCATATTAGGCAGTGTGGAGAGGTACACCTTAAAGGTTTGTGGAGAGTGCCATTCTCCAGAGCACCAATGAAGATTTCATGACCTTTACTTACTTATTTTCCTCTCTAGTTTAGAAGTGTGGAGTCATTTGCTCCCCATCTTCATTTACAGATAAGGAAATTGAATCTTGGAGAGGTGCAGTCTCTTGCCCAGGTCATATAGATCATGGACAAGGGTAGTAGAATTTATTGTGTGTTAACTTTGGGCCAAGTGCTATGCTAATTACTTGACTTGTATTGTCTTTTAAAAATCTCTGTCATTCTTCCTATTTTACAGTAAAGAAATTGAGACTGAAAAGTTAAGAAATTTGCTCAAGGTTTCATAGCTGGTTAGTGTCAGAGTTGGAATTCAGTCTGCTATCACTTGCTAGAGCCCCACATCCCAACTATCCTGTGACAGCTACTTAGGGAGTGACGTGGGTCTAGAAACTGACCCCCTGTCATCATGCCTGGCCCATGCCCACTTTGTTTTAAGACATTCATTCATTGCCTGTATGGTACTTTGAGATTAGGATTTTTACTTTACTGCTTACTTTTTGAGAAACGTGAAGATTAAGTAATTTTATAGAATGGTAGATATTTTCACTCTTTTCTACAGAGCTCATTGTCTTTATCATCTTGAGATGAATTACTCTCACATTTCTGACTGGATGAAACTAACACAAAGATTAAATTCATTCCTATCTAGGAAAGGGTAGAACCAAAAGGAAAAAAAGAAACAAGATGCAAGATATGTGAGTGGCTTTGAAATTCTGTTTTAGTCACATAGGGTCAGAAATTTGGCTCCAATCGTGTCCTGTTGGGCTTACTTGAAGGAAACAGCATTTGCTATTTTCACAAGAGTGTTATTGACAGTATCATGCCTGTCATACTTCAAAGTACGAATCCTCTCATGAGTCAACAAGAAGGCAGTCAGGGTGCGTCCACAGCGGTTGATCTCTTGCATTCAGTATCATTTTCAGCTTGTTACCTGCAAGGAGGGAGAGAGTTCACTTTCTCTGCCATATTTAGTGTCAGCTTGAAACATTGAGTAGTATATTGCTGGGAATCTTGGTGAGGACACCGTTTGTTCTCTGTTTTCTGAGACTCAACATTATTCTGCCTTTGCTGAAGAATGAGGTGGAACTCAAGAAGGATAAGTCCAGGACGAGCTCTTCCCGGGGGTTTACAGGATGTGCCTCTAGCTCTCTGAAGTGTGTTGGAGGGCAAAGAGCAGGAGCTCAGTAATCAGGAGACTCATGTTCCAGACATGGCTCTGCCTTTATTGTGGGCCCTCCATCTTGGTGAGCCTCACTTTTCTCTCTGCTTAAAAAGAATGTGCTTAAAAATGCTGCCTAGCTTTATTAAGCTCTGAGGTACCTAAAACGAGAATCAAAATCGGGCTAAAATGCTTCCAGAAAATACTTGATGAATATATGTTATTATGAACATGGTCCTCATGTTGATTTCCTTGCATTAAATATTAAGTGTGTTCCAAGATCTACAATAAATTATGTTTGAACTTTCCATAATCAGAGAAGCTGGGAGCCTGAGGGGCTTATCCTAACAAAGACATCACTGCAGTCAGTGTTCTTAAGGTGGTGCCAGAAGGATAACTGGAATTTTGGACCTGGATAAGATGAGGTTATACAGAGCTGTATGACCTTTGAATGTGAAGCTTGCTGGTAGTTGAACTTAGAATAGAAATACTGCTCTAATACTAGTTTTCCGGGTTGGGGTTGCATCTCTCCCAAGTCACACGGTGATGTCCTGCAGTGAGCAGTGGTACTCCTGGAGATAATAGACCCCACCCAAACAGTCCCTTGACTCTGTCATGGAAAGTAAATTGCTAGGAATGTTAATATTGGACCCTTAGATGGAGGCTGAAGACACCAGGGTTTTGTCTTTTTTGTTTTTATTTTGTTTTTGTTTTTTGTTTTTAATCAGAGCAGGTCTTAAGGCTTATGTATGCATACATTTATTATGTTAAAATACTTCTTTAAGTAAAAGGGAATTGATGGGCTGAGAAATGAGCTCAGGCAGCTTGAAACAAGTTATTGGGGGCTGTTTGCGGCCATTTCTTTCCATAAAGTCTAGCTAGATCCACAACTGCAGAGAGCTCAGAAGATATCTAACGCACTTTTCCTTTCCCTTCCTCTGCTGTTCATGTTGTTTGTAGCTGTTTCCTATGGCTCTCTTACTTTGCTTCTTCTAGGGGCTCCTCTTTCTGTCTGACTCTTGGAGGAAAAGGGGTGTTTCAAAGCTCCAACTGAGTGTTGTCATACAAATTGACATATACCTCAAGTCAGCAAGATTTTGCCTGGAAATTCTTGGTGAAGCTGAGAAAAGAGGTCATCTCCAGGGCTGATTAGCTACAAACTACAACACGCTGGGCATCTCTATTGCCTCACCAGGAAGTGGTTGCTTTCAAATACTGGATTGGGAAACCTTGAAATATTCTTTTTTTCCCCCTCACCTTTGTCAGAATATTGACATTTTATACATTACTTTTGACTTTGTAAAGAAACTTTTATTTATTTTTTTATTTTTTTAAATTTTTAAATTTTTTTTTAGATTTTATTTATTTATTTGATAGACAGAGATTGTAACTAGTCAGAGAGGCAGGCAGGGAGAGAGAGGAGGAAACAGGCTCCCTGCTGAGCAGAGAGCCCGGTGGGGCTTGATCCCAGGACCCCGGGATCATGACCTGAGCCGAAGACAGAGGCTTTAACCCACTGAGCCACCCAGGTGCCCCGAAACTTTTATTTTTTTATTTTATTTTATTTTTTTAAAGATTTTATTTATTTATTTGACAGAGAGAGATCACAGGTAGACGGAGAGGCAGGCAGAGAGAGAGAGAGAGAGGGAAGCAGGCTCCCTGCTGAGCAGAGAGCCCGACTCGGGACTCGATCCTGAGATCATGACCTGAGCCGAAGGCAGCGGCTTAACCCACTGAGCCACCCAGGTGCCCGAAACTTTTATTTTTGATTTGTTTTTTAGTATGGCTGAAAAATTCTGTTCTAAAAAAGGAGTTCTAAAATGTTTGGGTGATTGTAACATTTCTGGGCTAAGTGTTCCCTTTCCCATGGTTATATGACTTTGATAAAAAATTATCATAACCTGGTTTTATTACTCTGTAGCCACATTCCCTAGTACATGTTATTTTAATTCCTGGGTCATTATTTTCTGATCTTTGCGCCTTACTTGAGATGTAGAGTGGGGTTTCATTGGGTGTGATAGTTGTGAGTGCCATGGTCAGTGGAGATGTACTAGCATCAGTAGACCTGTCAGCTGGTGTTTGGCACTGAGAAAAGTACAGCTGGAGTACACGAAAGATAATTGTTAGCAACTCTGTTGCATCCTTGGCCGTTTCTTTGTGAGCCTTGTAGATATATCTTAGTTGGACGGTGAAATGCAAGTCACTTCTATTTTGGACACATCTGGTTATAGACCTTCTGGCATTAAGGAGGCAGAATCGGAAATACCCTCCATGGGAGTGCATATGTAATATAACTGAGTGTTGCAAAACCAGGAATGTAGTGTTTAAAGCATTTTCTAAACAGATTCTTTCCTGTATATGGTTGCTTTTGCTCTTGGTTGGCAAAAAGGGAAAAGAGAAGTTATTAAACATATTTTGATATATTTGGTAAACTCTTTATCTTACTTTACCAAACTTTTTTCAAATTTACCATTAATCAGAGAAATTAGTGCATGGATAGATGGGTTAAGATGTTTTTTCTTTGCCTTTCAAGAAAAGGTTTCACTCTAAATTTAGTATTCTGTCCATTAATGAATCTATATTTTTTTAGGGTATTAATTGATTACAGATATTCCATTAAGTGTAATCATAATTATCCTTTAAATTATTTCTGTTTTTTAGGTATGGATCCAGACTTTGTATAGTTGCTTAAAAGTCTAGGTTTTAGGGCTTCTGTGTACCCTATTAGAGTCTGGGTTGAGAAATGAAATCATGATGCTGTGTTTAATTCAGTTTCAAAAATTTCAAACTCACAAATTCATCAAGGATTACTTCATTTAGAGTGAGCATTACTTTTGAAAGTTTATATGGATAATTTTATTTTCCCACAGCCTCCAGCTGTGTGTAAGTGATGGGCTGTTATTTTAATGTGTAGTTTTATTTGAAAAGCATGGGTAAACAGGGTTTACATAGCATTAGAGATTGCCTTCTGTCTCTTGAAAGCTAAAGTTGGTGTTACTGAAAAGATACAAATTGTTTATTTGCTTTAATTTTAGCATATCTTTTCTATAAAATAAATCTAATATCTGATTTTTCTATTTCTTATATATTGTAGGAAGAGCCGAGAAAGCCTGGTAAAGCCAGTATTCAAAGTGTGACTTTAATTATTAAGCACTCAGGGATAAATTTTTTTTTTTTTTCACTCAGGGATAAATTTAAGGGGTGGGGAGCATATTCTTGTTTTGCAAACCATTTGCTTCTGCGGAAGACGGCTTTTTCTGCCAGCCCATGTATCTGAAGCGCCGTGCAAGCTCTGCGAGCACACTTGGCTGTGTGTAGAGCTCTCTTCTGCAGTAGGAGGGTTACTTTGTAACTCATGTTTTGAAACTGTTGGCAGCCCCTGGGTGTTTGGAAGTGAAGTACATGAAGAGAGGAGGTGAGGAGGAGCTGTGACAGCATTGTTAAGGTGGGACAAGTCAGGGGGCACCCAGATACAAGACAACATGGCATGCACTGCAACAGCCCAGCAAGGCCCTGAGTGATAAAGAATAGGCCTCCGTAGTGGATTGGTTGCTTTTATATTGGGTGATGTTCTGGGTGCCTCTGCATCCCTGAGAACGATTTGGGGTGGATAGCAAGCATGGCAGTGACTTTCAGAGTTGATAGAGATGTTCTGCTAGGAGAGGCCCTGTGGAATTCTGACATGAAACCAGGAGACTGGCTATCCAGACAATATTTTCTTCTCTCATTTAAGTAGTGAGTATTCTGGGACGCCTGGGTGGCTCAGTCAGTGAAACTGTTGCCTTCGGCTTAGGTCATGATCCCAGGATCTGGAATCAAGTCCAGCATCGGGCTCCTTGCTTGGCAGGGAGCCTGCTTTTCTCTCTGCCTCTGCCTGCCACTCTGCCTGTTAGTGCCTGTGCTCTCTCTCTCTCTCTCTCTCACAAATAAATAAATAAAATCTTTAAGTAGTAAATATTCTGAGGACCATTTGTGGGGTTTTTTGACAATGAAATTTATTCTTGTGCCTGGATATTTCTAAGACAACACTGTGATAGGACTAGAAGGAAAGAATGAAGGGGATTGTGGGAAGGAGTGTTGGGCCGAAGTGAAAGTTTGAGAGCAGAGGGCTCATGTGGGTAGATGAGTGTGGACATTAGTCTGTTAAATGGCAGCCAGCTACCTTAGGCATGGCTTAATTTCGCCTTGTCTTTGCCCTCCTAGTCTCCTGTGTCCTCAGACTAGATGTGTGCATTCACTTTGGGAATGAAAGGTTGATAGTTCAAGACATCAAATGAGTGTTTTCCCCTTGCTCTCTGTGTCTGACTTTAACATGGTTTGAAAAATGTGATGTCAAACTACAATACTGATGTCCAGTCAAGAAGGACAGTCTGTAAATTGCCTGTATAGTTTTTGGTTTTTTATTCCTCAAAGTAGCATTCATAAATGGGTTTTTGTCTTGTTTAGCCACATTCACGTGTGAAAGTATATTCACTTGAGCCTAGCTTCTTAGAATAAAATTCTGGAACCCTTTCAGTAAAGCAGAGTTCTGAAGCTGTGCCAGGGTTTCACAACCTTGGCATTATTGATACTTTGGGTGGGATAATTCTTTGTTGATGGGGGGGGCTGCACTGTCCATGCAGGATGATTAGCAGTGTCCCTGACTCTGCCCAGTAGGTGCGGGTAGCGTCTTCCCACCCTCAGTCATGACACCACAAATGTAATTGCCAAGTATAATTTCCCCAAGGGGGCAACTCTCCTCCTACTCCTCTTCAGAACCATTGAGTTACAGGTTCCAGGATTAAAGGGAAAAAGAAACCTTAGAGCAACTTCCTAAGGGTTCTACTATCTCTGTCACTTTGACACATTCAAGGCCTGGGTGTGGAACTTCAGACTCTAGGCTGCACAGCTCCAGGGGCTGCCATTAACTCCAGACTTGATGTCAATGTCCTGCCCCTCCTCCACCAGTTTTGCATAGGAATGCATTGTTTGTTTGGACTCCTTAGAACTAGCATCATGTTCTAAGATGGTGCTCCTAATGGTATTTTTGACAGAAAAGACATTGCTTGCAGTTCTGACCATGGGTAGTAGGATAGCTTTTGGTGTGTACCGGGAGGGTGTGTAGTTTCTTTACTTAAATTCAAAAATCACTTAATTTTCTTCCTTTATAGCTTCCCTTCCCTCCCTCCCTTCCTTTTTGGTGTAACTTACTGAAAGGTGTGATAAGTTTTCTTCTTTTAGCCAAGAGTTTTAATTTTATTTTTTACTCAATTTTAAAAATCAGCTAGTCCTGTGTGTGGGTTTTTCACATTTTATAGTACTGACAGTGGACCCTCCTTTTGAGAGTCTGTTATGATGAGGAATATAAAAATGGAAGGCCTATAGAATATGTAATTCTCTGAACTGACTGTGTTTTCTGCAGTAGCTTTGGCTTGGTTTGACAAGTGTTCAGTACAATTTAGTATTTTTGTGGACCTTTTGAAATCTCATCAGCCACAGCTTGACGACCTGGCCCTCTGAGGCAGGCAGTGAACAGAATGAGTGCTTCATTCAGCCGTCTGATACTCAAGAACATCTTAGTAGAAACCTTTGGGGGAAAAAAAAAATCCCTCGGTTGCATCTGTCTTGCATTGTTATACTCTTAAGAAAAAAATATTTAGGGAAGTACCTATTTAAATTATTTGATTTCAAGAGTCAGTTTCTTTACTTGAGAACACTTCTGCTGGAATAAGGAAATGGTGGTGTTGGTTTCTTGAAATAGAGGTTAAAAATTCAAGTCTTGAATTGTAGCTTGTCTAGGTGAAGAATGCTCCAAAAAATGTGGTGATGTTGTATTCCTGACAAACATTTCCTCTAAAAATATTTGAACCAAAAATGTCAGTTCGAAAATGCCTTAGTGTAAGGTAAAGATACAAGTGGAAGTGATTCTTCCTTTTTAAAAAATTTTTTAAGAAAGATTTTATTTATTCATTTGAGAGGGAGACTATAGAAGCATGAGGCGGGGGTTGGGGGGAGGAGGAAGCAGACTCCCCAGCACAGGGCTCCATCCCAGGAGCTCAGGGATCAGGACCTGAGCTGAAGGCAGACGTTTAACCGACAGAGCCATCCAAACACCGTAGAAGTGATTCTTTTTTTTTTTTTTTTTTTTTTAAAGATTTTTTTTTTTTATTTATTTGACAGAGATCACAAGCAGGCAGAGAGACAGGCAGAGAGAGAGGAGGAAGCAGGCTCCCTGCTGAGCAGAGAGCCCGATGCGGGGCTCGATCCAGGACCCTGGGATCATGACCTGAGCCGAAGGCAGCGGCTTAACCCACTGAGCCACCCAGGCGCCCCCGTAGAAGTGATTCTTGAAGTTAAAGATATTTTCCCAAAGCCTGAGGTTTGAAAATGTAAGGTCAACCCCTTCTATGCAATGTAGCACGTATTATTTGTCAGGAAACATTATTATAAAAGTACAGCTATTCATTAGAGAGGTGGTTTTCAGCACTCTTGTTACAGGACACAGAGAAAAACGGAGTTGTTGGAGCCATTACTCAGAGATTGAGAAGGCTCCTGGTAGAGAGATGGGAAGACCAAGTCAGTGGTGCTGTGACTATTCCTGGGGCTGTCAGTGTCTGCAGAACCATGTCGTAGCATTATTTGGAGTCATAAGGAGGAGCCACTCCTTGTTCATGTGGAAGAGACATGGAAGTTAAACTCATCAGCACAAGTCAAGTCATGCAGAAACAGCTGGACCTCGGATATTTTCTCCCTCTTCTTTTTGTATTCTCCAAAGTGAAATTGAATATTGTTTTAAGAGTGAAACTAAAGTTTAACCAACGCTAGTATATGCTTTTTCCATGAAATAAGCTCTCTCAGGGAAGATCCAGCCTTACTAGACCCAAGTGTATTGAGTTCTTTGAGTTGGTTTTCAAATACAAATGATACACAAAGCCTGTTTGCACAAAATGAAAATGTGACAAAACATATTTTGTACTACTTACATAAGGGTTCTTAGCAGTTTGTGGGGACCAGGGACATAATTCTGAAATAGAAAATTATGATAATAGAATATTTAAGATATTTTCATTTTAAGCATAGAAAAACATTGGAACAAGATGAACGAAAGTGCTTCTTATGAGGTGCCCTTACGGGACCTCTTTTGGTGAGCAGGTAACTAGCTCATTGTTAGGGTATTGTATACAAAGGGTTATTTATAACGAATGGAAATCATATGCTCTTAATAAAGACCAATGTTGCTTTTGAGTGTCGTTAGCCTAACAGTCTGTGGAGCCATTTCTCGTTGAACAGCTTGGTGGTTCAGTTCAGCCAGACTGTGATGGGAGTGATCACCAGGATCGAAGTTAGCTGTGTTGTTTCTGACGGTGTAGATTATTCATCTGATTTTAGGCGTTATTATAGGATGCTTGGTGTATGATGTTTTGGCCTTCATTTCACTTTTTTATTAGTCCACTGAGGTTTATCTAATACATGTATGTCTCTCTTGTTTTTTATTTGAAAATAACTTAATGCTGATGGTGGGAATCATTGGGAGGTGGCTGAAAGCTGATCACAAAATTATTATTATTATTTTTTCCAGAGTTCAAACATGGTGACAGGTTTCCAGTTTGGAATTCTCACTATAGATGAAGAGACCGACCGTATTAAGCAGAATGCTTAATACTGTAAGGAGTTAAGCAAGCAGAGAAGTTAGGGAGTTCCTTTCTTTTCTAAACTAGTATTTTAGCAAGTGGTAAATCCCCTATGTGGAAATGATTCCAGAATGTGTTGTCTTCAGCCACAGAGAAGAAGTTGGAGAGGAAGTGGAATTCAGGAAGCAAGTGTTGCTGAGAGATGCTTATTCTCTCAGGGGCCTGCTCCTGATCGGTACCCGCAGTGCGGAGGCTCAAGTCATAACAACTGTCGTCCATAGATATACTGGCCCTGAGGAGGGGGCATTTTTCTTTTTTTTTTTTTTTTTTCAGATTATATTTATTTATTTATATAATAGAGACGGAGAGGGAGAAGCAGACACCCCACTGAGAAAGCAGGGCTTGATCCCAGGATCCTGAGATCATGGCCTGAGCTGAAGGCAGACACTTAAAGGACTGAGCCGCCCAGGGATTCCAGGAGGGACATTTTTAAGAAGTGTGAGAATTTGATCCCCCCCACCCCCAACCAGGAGTTTAAAGTTCACTTTTTCAGTAGGTCAACAAACATTAGTTCCTCCACAGATATGTTCCCAGCTGGATACCTGGAATGCAAGATCAGTGTAACTCGAACCTTGCTCTTAAGGTCCTAATGGTCTGTTATGGGAGACAGATATGCAAATGGATGATTGCAATATACAGAGGTAGAAGGGAGGCTAGAGGGATTACTTCTACTCTGGTTGATGAGGGGATGTGGTCAGGGAGGGCTTTGCCAAGACAATCGCATGGCAAGGGCAAAAGGGATGGGAGTAGGGAAGAGGCTGGAGGTGTGCTACAGGCAGAAGGAAGCTCTGTCTCTGAAAGATCCAGGGTGGATTGACACATAGGTTCATTCTGAAGTCAGTAAGTAATGTGGAACTTGGTGGCTGAATCCCCGAACATCTTATGTAATGAATTACGCTCATTAGGAGGACGTTTGTTCTAAAAGATTCCATAATGGATGGATGTGTATTGGAGACCGGTTTTGTGTATTTTGCATATATTCTGGGATTTTGTAAAATGATAACTCAAAGTTGTAACGTGGGAGACAGAATAGATGTCTTCAGATCTGTGGAGGCAATATGCTGTTTTTGTTGAGTATGAGAAAATAGCCTTCATAGTATCCTAGAACATTCATACTATCAAGTGCCATAGAGATCCTCACTTTACAGATATGGCAGCTGTGCTAAGAGGGATTAGTTTTATAGTGGTTTGTGGTCTGAGAGCCAAGTCTCCTGATAGGGGTAGGGGGGAAGGTCAGAGCATTTTCACTCAACACGATTCTCACAACAAGAGAATTAATTTCCCAAGAGGAAATTAATCTTGACTGATCTTAGTTTTGTTTTTTGTTTTTTTTTTTAAAGATTTTATTTGTTTATTTGACAGACAGAGATCACAAGTAGGCAGAGAGGCAGGCAGGAGGGTGGGAAGCAGGCTACCTGCTGAGCAGAGAGCCCAATGTGGGGCTCAATCCCAGGACCCTGAGATCATGTCCTGAGCCTCAGCAGAGGCTTTAACCCACTGAGCCACCCAGGCACCCCACCTTATTTTTTTTTTTTTTAATCTGAGTTAGAGTTATGTTAATCTGAGTTAGAATTCTGTCTTAGAGAATTAATGTTAGTTATTGAGCTGTGTAACAAATTATCCCCAAATGTAGTAGCTTAGAACAGCAGTATTATCTCTCAGTTTCTGTGTCAGCAGTTCAGGCAAGGCTTAGCTGGGAGTCCTTGGCTCAGGGTCTCTTAAAAGATTGCAATTGAGATATCTGCTGGGACTATAGTTCTCTCGAGGCGCAACTTGGAGACATTCTGCTTCCAAACTCACTCAAATGGCTTTTCATGGCATCAAGTGCTCATTGGTTGTTGGCTGTAGACATCAGTTCTTTGCTATATTGGCCTTTCTTTAAGCTGACAACATGGTAGCTGCCTCTGCCCAGAGCACGTGATCTCAGAGACCCTGAGAGACCTGCAAGATGGAAGCCATTGCCTTGATATATGTCAGTTTGAAAGTAACATTCTGTCACTGCTGTTTGTTAGAATCAAGTCCCTAAAATCCACCCTGCGTTCCAGGGGATGGTATTGTATGTGGGTGGGATACCTTGAGATACTTCAGGGGCTGTGTTGGAGATTGCTCACCACAAGCATGAATTCAGACCCTTTAGTCTAATAGAAGTCCACTGAAACTGATTAGGGAGTGGAGGAGGGAAGAATTACTGGAAGTCTTGAGATTTTATGGAAGGCAATATAACTTGAGTCTTACAAGGACTTGGAATAGGCAGTTGGATAGCTTGTAGGAACTGAGGCAGCTATTTAAGTATTTTACTTTTAAATTCTCTTGTCAGTTTTAGTTGATCTGATCTTTCTTTATGTCTCATTTATTTTTCTGTAGATCTTTATTATAAAATAGCTTTTTTTCTTTTTCTCTGGTAGCAAATGTCTACCTCGATGTCTTCAGTTCTAGGTCCACAAAAGTCTGACCAGGATCTGTGCTCCTAATTCCCCAGGTGAAAGTATTAAGTTCATTTAGATAAGTTAATAGGATGGCTTCCCCTGAGGGTATGGACAGAAGCGTTTCCACTGTTTGTTGTGGGGAATGGATATAAGGGTGAAGATGGAGGGGATAGTGAGTGATTGGGGAAGGCCAGAGAAGGGAAGTTAGAAATAATTTTCTCATATATTTGTTTTTAAAATCCATGTTTTGGTTTTCCTATCGCATTTCCACTATAATCCCCAAATAGTAGACCTAAAATGAACTAATTTAGTAAAACTCAGGTTGGGGATAAATTAGCATCGATTTTGCAAAGACAAACCTTAGCAGAAAAGCATGATTATTTATATTAAGAAATTAACAAAAATGTCTTTGAGACTTTTGTTAACTTAAAAGCTAGAAAATCAGTAAATTTTGGGTAAAATTACCGATAAAATTACCAATAAAATTTAAATAAAATTACGATTTCTCTTTCTGAACTTGCCCCTTATAAATTCCAGGTTCATCCACTTTTTACAAAACATTTTTATGCTGTGAACATCTGTCAGTTTTCTTATCTTAGGTTTTTTTTTTTTTTTTAAAGCAGTTTATGTAACCTAAAATGAAATTAGCATTTATTTTCTAAAACTGCCCCTTTAGTGTCTTCACATACACTATGCTTTTGGCTATAATTGATTTAAATAAATTATAAGGAGTCAAAGAAGATTTTTTTGGACATTTTTGCATGTTTACTTCCATAGCATTTTAAAATAATGCACACTTTGACATAGTTGTAAAAATTTTTGTATTAAGAAGATAGGAATGGAAAGCCTTTCCTGTAGTATTTTTCTTTTTGCTTTGTAGATTACTCAGGTGATTAGTTTTGGGTTTTGTCTTTACAGTGTGATTTGAGCAGTCCAGTAGTAGCTTTAATTAAAGCAGATTAAGTATGTGGTAAATGTTTAACTTTATACATGGTAAGACATTGTTTTGTTGGTTAAAAGTTGAGACTGGCAGAGGAGTCTCTGGGAACTGCTGTGTGGTAGATAGCTCTCTTAACAGCCCTTGGAAGTTTGTGGGGAAGCTGGTGGTGTGTACAGATGGGGGAAGCAAGGCAAGTGGCTATGGGGCAGGGCAGATGTGGAGACCAGAGGAGTGATTCTAATATGGCAGGGTCCACTTGGTTTCAGTAAGGTTTGCTGGGTGGTGCTGCTTTGGAAAAATCTACTCCTATTATTTAACCTAATGTATTACTCACATAAATACTCCGTTATTGCAGATTTAGATTTGGTAACTGCTGCTATTTCCTGTTAGAATCTGGTAGAGAAAAAAGGCTCTATATCGTAGTTGCAGAGATCTCTGGGAAGATGGAGCAAATTTCTCTGGCTTCTTCTTATTAAGTGCTTTTTACAATTTACTCTTTTCAGGCTGTTCTTTCTTACAATCCTGTCTCTTCGCCCCTTAACAAATGTGGAGTTGACTATGTCACTGTCCTGCCTAAAATCCTGCTTGACTCCTGTTGTGATTGGAGTAAACACAGACTTCCCTGCAGCTCACAGTTGGTAGTGTTTGTCCTTGCCTGCTGCACAAACCTCCCTTCTCCTTTAGCGACATCAGGGGCTTCCTGAATGTTTGTCAGACTGCCACGCTTGTCCTCGTCTAGGTCTGTGCATTTGCTGTTGCTTCTGCTTTGCCAGATCTTCCTGAAAAGGATTACCTGGTTGGCTCCTGGGCAGCCTGTGTCACCTTCACAGATGGTCTATTCCTAGAAACACAATCCAGAGAAAGGAATCCTCCCACCATCGTGGCAGCTCCATCATTTTCTCACTTCACTTTGTTGACCTATTTGTTGAATGTCTCCCCTTCACCACCAGACGATATATAAACTCCGTGAGGATAGGGACTATGTCTGTCTTGCCCATCATGATATTCCCATTACCTGGGAATTTGGGTTTGTCTGATGCTTTCTCTTGATTAGATTCAGGTTGTATATACATTTTGGCAGCAATATTGCAGAAGTGATGCATCCTATCAAGAGGCACATGCTATCCAGTCTTCTCAGCATCAGCGATGTTAACTTTGTTACTTGGTTAAGGGGTGGTACCATTCAGGTTTCTTCAGTGTAATGTAGCTTTAATGAGTAACAATAAGTTATTTGTGGGGAGAATGAGATGATGTAAGTATTCTGTTTCTTATCAAACTTTCATTCATTAGTTGTAATGTCCATTAATAATTTTTTAGCGGCTTCTCCTTTTTTTGATAGGCACTATAAGGAAGAGCTCTTCCTTCTCCCCATTTGTATAATTATCAGCATGGAGTCATGGAGTCTTATTTTATTTGGTGAGTTGTAATCTCTTATTTTTTGTAGCTAAAATTGCCCCAGGTTTGGTTGTTGGGAGCCTCTTCAAACTGGTTCCTTTCCAAACTGTGTTCTTTAGATATATTCTTATCATTCCTAAGCACTTCCTTAGTTTCTGGCAGGATATTTGCTTTGTAGAAATAAGTTTTCTCTTGGTTTGTAAAAAAGGTTTTTTCCCCTTTAAAAAAATATGGATGTAATGTTTTTCTTTATAGAACGGTACAGTAACATCAGTAGCAAATCATGATGCTTGTGTCTCTCTTAAATAAGTCTCTCTCTTTTCTTCAACTGTTGTGATTTTACTTGTTGTTTCTGTGAAGTCTAAGAGCAGCACCTTATCTACTTGTGGCTCAGGGGCAAAATAACAGTGTGTAGATGGTCAGCAATACTTCTAGTAATGCCAGTGCATAAAGCTATCTACCCAGAGCTGATCAAATTATATAGGTAAGTAGAAGAAAACATGTCTGTTAAGGATGGGTTTATTGGAGGAAGACGACTGTACTGCACATAAGAACAAGTGAAATTGAAAAGGTGAATTTTGGCCACTGCTTTGTCCTATTCACATGTAAAGTGGTTTGTAGCATTTGTCTCAAGAACTTGGTGTCCTTTGTGACTGCTTGTTGTCCTCACACACAGGAGACAAGGCAAGGCGAAGGCCTGACTGATTCGATCAGTAAAGATATAACAAATCACTTTTAGATTTAGGTGGTTGATTACCTACACACAGAGAAAAGAAGAATACGCTCAAAGGTGTTAGCTTCCTATAGTCTTCCCAATACACCAAACGGTGCCGCTGAAGTAAGAGAGGCCAGCGATTGCCTGTGTCATGTGATACGCTGCCACCAGGAAGCCAAGTCTAGATTGCAGTTAAGTGGGTTTATGTTTTCGAACTCTATCTGGTTGCGGGGTGGACGAGTGTGTTGAGCACCCTATACTTCACCAGACCCAGGACGCAGTGAGAACCTGTCTCGTGACAGCCACCAGAGGGGGAGGCTCGTGGGAGATGGTCTCTGCTGTGGTCTGAATGTGGGTCCTCCACCGCATTCATGTGTTGCAATCCTAATGCACAGTGTGATAGTATTGGAAGGTAGGGCCTTTGGAAGGAGCTTAAGTTATGAGGGTGGTGCCCTCAGGAATGTGATTAGTACCCGATGAAAGAGACTTCAAAGAGATCCCTAGCCCCTGCTACCATGAGAGGACACAGTGAGAAGTCTGCAGCACAGAAGAGGACCCTCACCCAATCATGCTGGTACCCTGATCTTGGACCTCTAGCCTCTGGGACTGTGAGACATAAATTTCTGTTGTTTATAAGCTACCCAGACTGTGATATTGTGTTATGGCAGCCCAGCTGGCCTAAGACAGTCTCTTAGCGGCTCTGTAGACCAGCCCCCCTTCTTGTGATATAGGAAGATTATAAGATATTCCTCCAAGTCATATTAGCTGTGGTTCAGACTTTGCCTTCATGGGCTGTTTGGATAAACACAGGGTATCACAGCAGACCCATTCTTCTGTACCTCTTTCACTTCGTGGTGTAATTGATACCTCCATACGTAATAGTTCTATCGCTTCTGATTGTCATTCACCAAGCTGTTTTCTTCCATTGTCTTGTCCCACCTGTGTACAGGTCTGTTCTGTAAGAAGCTATTGTGTGAATGTGAATGAGGTTGCTCTCAGGGCCTTTTTTCTGTCTACTGTACTCTTTATATCCAGTCTAAGTTCGAGGATGCCATTTGTTGGAGAATCCTATTTCCAGTGAAGCTATCCTTGATATATCCAGAGCCATTGGACTTCTGCAGACATTATCTCATTGTAAATAACTATGTGTGTGTGTTTTTAATTGTGGCAAAATTAGAGGTGACATAAAACTTACATTTTTAAGGGTACAGTTAAGAACCACTTAGATACATTCCCACTGTGGTACAGCCATCAGCAGTATCCTTCCCCAGAACTTTCTCATTTTCCTAAACTCAAACTGTACTTACGGAATAATAACTCCCCATCTCCTCTTTCGCAGCCCCTGACAACTCCCTTTCTGCTTTCTGTCTCTCTGACTGGCTACCCCAGGTACCTCAAGTATGTATCCCATATGCCGAATTTGTCTTTGTGACTGGATTATTGGCCTTAGCAGAATGTCTTCAAGGTTCATCCATGGTGTAGCATCTGTCAGAATTTCATTCCTTTTTAAGGCCAAATAATTTTCCATCATAATACATATATCACATTTTGTTTATCCATTCATCTACTGATGGACATTTGGGCTCCTTCTGTCTTCGGACTATAGTGAATAATGCTTCTGCAGACATGGGTGTATAAACTTCTAATTCTTTTCGGTATATATCCAGAAATGGAGTTGCTGGATGGACCTGTGTTTTGAAACTTAATTTTTGGTGAATTTGTATTGTCACTTCATCTTAAATGTGATATGAATCAGATTGATCCAGAAGTTGGTTTGCCATGTCATATTTACCTTTATGAGACCAAAATGAATGATTTTGTTTTAAAAGACAGTATTTGTTATTTCCTCGATTATAGGAGCAGTATATTCAGTGTAGAAAACTTAGAGAAGTCTATAGAAAAATATTATCTATAATCCCACTATGCAGAGCACTGCTTGTTTTAAGTATTTTATACTATTATTTTACAGTAATCTGAACAAAAATACCCAATGATATGTTTAGATACATGTATCTTTTAAAAAATAAAAAAATATAGGTGTGTGGAATCGAAGGCAAGTTTATGTAGTGGGAGATTACCAGAATGCAGGTGTTTATTCATCTACTTGTTCAGTGGTTTGTATTCTCTTGAATACACTTATCTTGTGTACGTAGATGTAGATGTATATTTCAAATTGGGGTCGTGCTGTTACTATGACTCCGAATTTTCTTTTTCTCTTACTATAAAATTAATTCTAATAATAATAATTCTAATACTTGTAAGTAATCTTCTAACATGATATTACTGTAGGTTGTACTTTTATTTTTTTTTTAAAGATTTTATTTATTTATTTGAGAGAGAGGGAAAAGGAGGGAGAGAGAGTATGAGCAGGGGAAGGGCAGAGAAGAGGGAGAAGCAGACTGACTCCCTGTTGAACAGGGAGCCCCACACGGGTCTGGATCGCAGGACCCTGAGCTGAAGGCTGACACTTAACTGACTGAGCCACCCAGGTACCCCAGGTGTATCAATTCTGTATTTAATCATGACAGTACTAATTATGGTAGCATTGAATTCTTAGATTTAGATTTTGTCCTTTAGGTTTTTCTTTCTTTTTAAAAACTGTCATAAATAATAATATATTTTATTCTAATGTCTTTGGAGGCATTTCCTTAGACATTTCTGAAAGTTCTTTGCCTCTTTTAAAAAAAGATTTAATTAATAAATTTATTTGAGAAGAGAGCAAGAGTGAGAGAGCACAAAGTAGGGGGAGTGGTAGAGGGAGTAGAGGGAGCAGTAGAGGGAGAAGGAGAAGCAGGCTCTTTGCTCAGCAAAGAGCCTGATGTTCGGGACTTCATCCCAGGACTCTGGTATCATGACTCGAGCCGAAGGCAGATAATTAACTGACTAAGCCACCCAGGCGTCCCATCCTTTGCCTTTTTGAGGCGAAGGAACAAAACTTGACACATAGTAGGCAGGAATTAAAAAAACTACATGATATTTTTCAGGCATATGTTGGTAATTTGTATTATCGTTTTGAGAATTGTCAGTTTGCTCACTGAAATCTTCATTAATTCATTAAAAAATAATATTGAACATCTGCTGAGGAACACAGTATTAAGTATGAAAGTATTATAAAGATACACAAGGCATGACCTCTGATTTCTAGGTTACTAAATTTGAATATAGGTCATGGAATTCCAATAGTGAAAGATGAGAAGTATATACATTATCATTTAAGGCACTGTGTCATTAGTACCACATTAGTTGTTACAAAAGTAGATGCTAAAATCAGATGAAAAAACAATATGCTGTAAGATGTCAGAGGTGGAAGAGAGAACTTTTACCTCCAGTAATTTGAGATGGCTTCATGGAATAATGGATTGGACTGGGTCTTTTGGGTGGGTGGTTCTTGTGAATAGAAGAACATAAGACATTTCATGTAGAAGGGGAATGACAATAGGAAAGGCCTAGAGGTGGGAATCTATAGGATTTATTTGGGTCATGGCAAGTAGAGTCAGTTTATTCTCAGAAGAAGGGTAGAATAGTCTGGACAAGTCTTGGTCTGTTGTAGCCTGATGAGTTCATGTGATGTAGGGCCCTGAATGCCGTGTTAAGGAGTATCATGTTTTTTGGATAGTAGGCTCACTTGCTCAAAGTAGCCCTAGGAAGATTAATATGTTGGAGATACGAGAACTTGACGGGCATGAGAAAAGATCAGAACCAGTGAGATCGGTTGTGCTGGTTCACTGAGAAAGTCTGATTGTGGGATAGTTGGAATGAAAAGAAGTTAGACAGAGAAGCTCTCTTGCTGCTGCTGTACTTCCCTCCCCCCAACTCTGACGCTGCAAATGTGCTGAGAGTCAGAGCAAAGGCTTTTACCAAAGTCTTTGTATTCCCCACCCACCTGCCACTGAGTAGTTATGCAATCATTGTTGAAAGAAATGACAGAGGCAGCAATATAATTTTGTGCCTAAAGGTGTAAGAGAGAGGGCGGATTCAGAGTTGACTGAGTCTTTGGCGATTGGATGAGCGCTATGTTAGTGAAGGGAGGTGGAGGAGTAAGGAAGACTTGGCTTTGAGAAGGGAGAGGGTCAAAGTTTTGAGTTTAGGGAGATTTATATACTCTTTTTCAATTGTAGGTGGTAGTTTTTCCAAAATTCATTTTGTAGATTCCTGTTAAGAATATAATTTTCAAATGCAAGTAATGTGGAAAGATCTGAATGTTCCCATCCCCAGATTGGTGTCAAGGAAATGATGGAAGTTTACCTGATGACAGATGTGTGTTACAGCACTCTTGGTGGTTTGGAATCCCTTGATATCTCATATCTCATATGATATCTGGTCTTTTAATCCTTTCACCCATAATTCTTATCCTTTGGAACAAGAGAATGGACATGCAGGGGTGAAATTGAAGTATTCACATTTAATAGAATTTTTTTTTATTCTTCTTTTTAGGTTATTCAGTCTAGTGTTGTTCTACATCAACACCAATAACAGAAAGTTGACTAACTTTTACACCCTATTTGTAACACATTAAAGAATACATTTCTTAAAAGTTTTGAATTCTTATGTGAAAGTCAGCTTTAGTATGAACATTACCTTCATTAGTATGTTTATTAGGCAATTCACCTCTGTGAATTTTGACTTTGTACTTCATTTTTTCTAGCTACTGGTTTTGTGTTTTTCCAAAAATATGGGTTCTATATACATTAGCCTACTGTCTTATAATTATTACCGTTTAAAAAAACTTCTTTGGGGCACCAGGGTGGCCCAATTGGTTAAGCCTCTGCCTTCAGCTCAGGGATCCTGGGATGGAGCCCCATGTCTGGTTCCCTGTTCAGCAGGGAGTCTGCTTCTCTCTCTCTCTCTCTGCTTCTGTGTGTGCACGCTTTCTCTCTCAAATAAATAAAACCTTAAAAAAATTACCAAAAAAAATCTTCTTTTACAAATTGAGGTCTTTACCAAAGCAAAGGCTGCATTAATCTGGGGAATGGTTCCAAGAGACAGTGGAGCACTTGTTGAAATGTGGATTTTTTTTTTTTTTTTTTTTTAAATTTTAGAGAAAGAGCGTGTACACAGGAACTGTGAGAGGAAGAGGGAGAGAGAGAGAATCTCAAGCAGGCTCCATGTCTAGTGTGGAGCCCTACACAGAGTTCAGTCTCATGACCCTGAGATCATAATCTGAGCTGAAATCCAAATGCTTAACTGGCTGAGCCACCCAGGAATTCCAACGTGTGGAAATTTTTTGTGAGTTCTCCTAGTGCTGGTATAAATTCCAAGTACACAATGTATATGCTTGTGAGACTAGCCAGTTAGGACATGTTTAATAGTCACCTTAAATGTATTTTGCATCATGTTGAAATTCAGGCATTAATGCTTTGGAAGGTGGAAAATTCCAAATATAGGTGAAAGATTTTTTATCACTGGGCTTCATACTTGAGAGTCAGTTCTGTCTCAAACTTAACTGGTAATGTTTATTGAGCTGGTGAGGTTTATGGAGTATAAATAAGATATGTTATCTTTCCTGGAGGACATGGATTATTTTTCTGGAGGGCATTTGAAATTGAAAGCAAAAGTAACATAAATTTGATACTCAACTAGAAAAGAAAAAATATATATTTACACATATATGTTTAACTGTCTTCATGATGTAAAGCCTTGGGTAGTATCAATGGTTGACTCTTCTACTGCAGTGTTAGTATCTTAAGGTCAAAAGAAACCCTAGGTTAATTTCTTCTGTGCTTAACAGATGAGACATTTTTGTGCTTCCTACTACCAATTGAATAAATTATAAACTCCACAGAGTAAAAGCCACAGAAGAATAAATAACCAGAGCTAAAATGGTTTCTGATTTGTATGCGGTTACTGTCAGGATTACCTGCCATAGGGTTACCTGTTGTAAATTGAGATCTTTTTCAACTTCTTTGGCTTCTGAGTTGTCAGTTCTCTTTTGCCCCCATTAATTTTTGTATGTTAGAGATTTCCAGGGGCACCTCGGTGGCTCAGTCATCAAGCGTCTGCCTTTGGCTCAGGTCACAATCCCAGGGTTTCAGAATCGAGTCCCACATCAGGCTCCTGGCTCAGTGGACCTCTCCCATTTCCCCTGCTTGTATTCCCTCTCTTGCTATCTCTTGTCTCTGTCTCTGTCTCTCTCTCTCTGTGTTAAATAAGTAAATAAAATCTTTTTTTTTTTTTTTTTTAAAGATCTTATTTGTTTGACACAGAGAGAGAGAGAGTACAGGTAGGCAGAGTGGCAGGCAGAGGGAGAGGGAGAAGCAGGCTCCCCGCTGAGCAGAGAGCCTGATGCAGGGCTTGAACCCAGGACCCTGGGATCATGACCTGAGCTGAAGGCAGATGCTTAACCGACTGAGCCACCCAGGTGCCCCAATAAATAAAATCTTAAAAAGAAAAGAAATTTCCAGTTAAGTATAATATTAGATAAAAAATAATTATTAATCTAAATAAAATATTTAGTAATATTAATATTAGTTAGAAAATTGTATTCTGCCTGTATGAGGTATTAACCTTTGGAGAGGCTGAGTGAAAAGTATAATATGGGAACTCTGAAATTTTATAGTTCTTCTGTAATCTGAAAATTCTCTCAAAATAAGTTAAAAGTGATCTAGTTATATAAGTTTATATAATAAACATATTAAATAATAAGTTAAAAATGATTAGATTGATTTATCAGCTACAGAATTATTAGTGTATCACAAAACTGGATAGAAGACATTTGTTTGTCTGTTGTAGGGAATGGGAAGAGATTGAGATCCTTGTTCATGTTCATTGACCTGAAAAATTTAAGAGTTGATGTATCTCAGGAGGATGAAGATGCTGTGTTAGAGTGGTTAGTAAATGCATTCCTTATTCTTTCTCATTTTCTGTGTCTGTATGTGCAGATACATGCAAAGATACTAATTTGTGTACATATGTGCACAAAGTGCATCTCAGTGAGCTCACTGGCTTTCTAAAAATAATAACTTCCTTTTAGCTTGTTACACATATGTTTTCTTGATGATATGCTTTTTGAAAATAAATTAGATTCTTTTATTTTGCAAAAAGCAGGATGTGATTCATATACAAGTTGAGTGAAGAAATGAGGGGTTTTTGTTTGTTTGTTTTTGAAATGAGCGGAATTCATTCCCAAGAACAGTGAGGAAGTCTTTTGTGCAGTGGATATACCATTGGACTAAGGTTAACATTTGTAGGTTTCAGCATCAGAGGATTTCAGTCAGATGCATACTTTATGTTATTAGTTTATGTTTAAGTTATTGCTGACATCTCTGTTAACAGATGAGTGTTTGTGGTTTTCCAGCAGTTGCTCTAGAGGCCGAGTGACAGCTTCGTGTGGACACCAGCCTTGAAGATTAGGCTGCATGCATTTCCATTCTTTATTAGTTAAGTCCTGTTTTATCTTCTTTGAGCCTACCCTTTCCTTCCGTTCTAGGGCAGTGCCCTCCAGGAGAGTTTCTGATGGTGGAAGTGTTCCATATCTGCACTGTCTAATATGGTAGCCACTGGCCACATGTGGCTATTGAGTACTTGAAATGTGGGTAGTGTAACCGAGGAATTGAATTTTAGGGTTTTTTTTTTTTGTTTTTTTTTGTTTTTTTTAATTTTAAAGAATCTAAATGTAGATAGCCATACATGGCTCATGCCTGTTGTTGGATAGCACAGGTCTCGGGCTGTCGTTGCTAGTTCCTTGAGAGATGTGCTTTGAATGCCAGTGTAAGTGTGATGGAAGGGAATGGACAGAGACATTCAGAGGGTAACTGAATTGTCCATTGCTCAATACAAAATCTCCACTAAAAGGGTTTCAGCTGACTTGCTATGGAAACAGTGTTACTTGTTTCCTTGCCCTTGTTTCCTTACCTTGCCTGAGAGGTACCTTTTGGGGACCATTATAAAACTTAAGTTTTTTCCCTTTAACTTTTCCATGTAAATAAACATACTTCTGTCTCATCATTTTCAGTCAGTGTATGGTATTCTGTTTTATGATTCTGCCATCATTTATTTATCTAATCATCTTTTATATTGTGGACAATTTTTATTTTTCATAAAATTCTTAGTAGACATTAGAAGACTTAATGTTTTGGGTTTACATCTTTGTTCCTTAGGAAATTCTTAGGATTAGCATTTCTAAGTCAGAGGGTAGTAGGTATATATTTAGATTTTTGTTTTGTTTAATGTACATTGCTAAAGTGCTGTCTGTTGCCACCTGCTCTCACCTTCCCCACAAGTTGTGCAGTTTGCCCTCTAAACTGGCATTTGTGAAAGGTGGTTCATCTGGATGAGAAACATTTTAGGGATTTTATGTTTACACAAAGGTACCTTTAAGGTAGCATCCACATATTCATAAATCTTTTGTCTATTTTTTCTGCTTCATTCAGGGCAATAATAAAGTGACCCTGAATTCTTGGGTTGATGTTGGGGTGATATCTTTAAAGGGGCCTCCGTGGAGTGAGGCTGAAGCTCATTTGGCTGGTCTGTTGCGAGCCATTGCCAACATTCTCTCTGCCTGGGGCTCTGTACATGCTGTCTGTTGCATCACTTAATAGAGAAACCTGGTTCCTGGGACAGCAAGTCTGGAGCCCTGCAGCCCTCTCTTCATGGGCTGAGGTACATGGCTCAGTGTTGTTGCCCTGGGCGCCAGTGCTGCTGCCTTCTCCCATACCAGAGGCCCACCTCAGCACGATGGTGTGGTGTTTGTGAGGCTGGCACATCTTCTGCTGGAGTTAGCCAAATGGCTGGTCATTGCTTCCAGTCTGGCTTTGAAAAACAGATGCTTATTTTACATTTGGGACAAAAGGGGACCTTTTTTTCTTTCACACTTTTGGTTAGGATGTGCTCTTATCTTTGTTTTGAGAAAGGTCTCAAGTTCAGAGCTTCTTGAAAGAAAGTGGTCTGTGTTATTTTTTTAATCTTTATTTTTAAAAACAGTTTTTTTGGAGCAGTTTCAGTTTACAGCAAAAATGAGGAGAAAGTACAGGGATTTCTCCTATAGCCCATGGGCCCCCCCAGCCCCCCAAGCATAGCCTCCCCCATTATCAGAATCCCCCACCAGTGTGGTACGTTTGTTACAGTTGGTGAGCCTGTGGTGATGCAGCATAATCACCAGAGACCATTGTTTACCTCAGAGTCCGCTCTTGGTGTTCTATATTCTGTGGGTTTGGACACATGTACAATGATGGCATGTATCCATCGGTATACAGAATATTTTCACTGCCCTAAAATCCTCTGTGTGCCTTCTATTTGTTCCTCCCTTCCATCCCAACTCCTGGCAGCCACTCATCTTGTTACTGTTTCCATAATTTGGCCTTTTCCAGAGTATCATATGGTTGGAATCACAACCTTTTCAGATTGGTTTGAAGGGAGGGAAAAATTATTTTCTATCCATTAAGTTCTTCCAGCTGGACTGAGAATTAAATTTACATGAGACAGATTAATAGGAGAAATAAGCAAAGTTTTATTACATGTGCACAGAGGCACAGTAAGGAACTTGAGAAAGAAATGACCGAGGTAGGCAATTTTTATACTTTCAGACAAAGGGACAATAAATCTGCAAGGAATTGACAGGACAAAGAAAGCTTGACTTTAGGAGTGTCTGTTAGTAAGGAATTCTAAACAGAATTTGGGCTGGGGTACTAAATTTGTAAAAAGTAACAAGTGTTGTTTATATAGCATTCTGGACTCTAAATTTCCCATCTCTGGTGATAAGGATGTCTCTTTAGCTCCTGGTATGGGGGGGTAGCTTTTTTTCTTCTTCTTTTTTAGGATTTTATTTATTTATTTGAGAGAGAGGGAGACCGAGCACAAGTGAAGGGGGAGGGGCTAAGGAACAGGGAGAAGCAGACTCCCTGCTGAGTGGGGAGCCCAATGTGGGGTTTGATGTGGGGCTTGATCCCAGGACCCCGGGATCGTGACTTGGGCTGAGGGCAAATGCTTAACTGACTGAGCCATCCAGGTGCCTTGAGGATAGCTTTTCCTTGGAAGATTTAGTTCTTGCTTTTAGGGCGATGGAGGAGCGTCTGAATATCATTCTTAGGTAGGAGGTCTCTTTAGTCCTTTTTATTCAGAATAATCAGTGTGCCAGAGTGGCACATTTTGAAGCATTCAAAAAAAGCATTCAGCTTTCCTCCATAGCTTTCCATGGCTGATGGCTCATTTCTTTTGAGGGCTGAATAATAGTCCATCTTCTGAATGTATCACTATTTATCCATTCACCTACTGAGGGACTTCGCGGTTACTTCCAGGTTTTGGCATTTATGAATAGAAAGTGCTGTAAACATCTGCAAGCAAGTTTTTGTGTGGACATAAGTTTTCAGCTCCTTAGAGTAAATACAAGGAATGTGATTGCTGGATTATGGTAAGAATATCTTCAGCTTTGTAAGAAAACACCTAATTGTCTTCCAAAGTACCAGTTTGCACTCCCACTATTCTGTTAATAGTGAGAGTTCCTATTGTTCCACATCCTGGTCAGCATTTGGTATTGCTACTTTTTGTATTTTGGCCATTTTATTGGGTAGTGGTAGTGTGTGGTGGTATCTCGATTTAATTTGCATTTCCCTGATGACGTATGGTGTGGAACATCTTTTCATATGCTTATTTACTTGAATTATTTTAAATAATAATTTTGGAGTTGTGGTGGAAATGGACCTATACTGAAACAGCCTGGGACAGTGCATGGTTACTAGCAGGGAGATGAAATCCTCATACTTTAGAATTCATGATGAAAGATCTTTTCTTTTAATAAGTACTGAACATATGAAAATGTAATGGGCTGTATATAGATGGGAGTAACAGTACTTGCTCATTAAGGAATAGAAAGTTTATGTGGGAAATAAGATTTACAGTTACAAAATAAGAAATCATTATTTTTATGAAACGGTGGAAGAGATGAATAGATTAATGTTTATTGAGAACCTGTTGAGTGCCTGGCACTGTGCTGTGCTTCATACTCATTACTGAGTTTGATATAGCCATAGAGGAAAGTCGGGGGTACTGACAGGAACTGTTGTGTGAGTGTTGCAGGCCGCATGATCCACATTGGGGGAGGACTACCATGGGTACAGTCAGGAGGAGGAGGCGGGCTCAGATGGGACCTTGGAGCACTAAGTGGAATTTTTTTTCTTTTTTTTTTTTTACTAAGTGGAATTTTGATGAAAGGGAGAGAATGAGGTTTCTGAGGCATGGAGGGTGGTATGTAGAAGGCTTGCCTCTCAGTTCTGTGAGGGCAGAGCCCACGCCCCTCCTGTTCACCACTGTACCCCAGAATCCAGCACAGTGCTGGCACTAGGAGATGCTCAGCAGAAAGTAATGGACTAAGTGATAGGTGGTAGATGCCCGGTAATTCTTTTTCAAATAAAGTGGATTTGCAGTGAGCGTTTCAGAGAGCAATTCTGGCACCGTAAAAGGTTCATACAGGAGTTAAGAGAGAAGACTGGAGAGGTTGTCTGAGGCCTTATGGAAGGCAAGGGAATTTCAGCTTTATTCTTTGGTAGTAAAGAGTGTTTTTTCTTAGCAGGGGAATGATGGGATGATTGAGTTTTTAGGGGTTCATTGGATATCAGTGAGTAGGTTATGTTGGAGGGGGAATTAAATAAAGAGGGAAATCAGAATTCCTGTCTGGAGACAGGGATATTTCTCAGTGTCATTACCTTTAAAATTATTGAAAGGCAGGAAGACCCAAGGGTCAGGAGCTGGGTCTCTTCAGTTGGGCTTAAGGTTGGCTATCTGTGAGAACCTGGGCCTGTTACTTAACTTCCTTCAGCCTCAACTTCTTTTTCTGTAAAATGGGGATAATAAGAATATTTATATCATAGAATTGTTTTAGAGATAAAATGAAAGAAAAGGTAAAGTACTTGGTACAAAGGAAACAATAGATACCAGTTATTAGTGATATTGCTAGGTAAAGATCATTTCTTATGAGATATGGGCTTAAATTTTAAAATTTAAAATTTTATGGGTTTTACAGAGTAAAACAAATACCTTAAAACGTGGGACAGTTTAGACATCTCTGGAATGCAGTCCTGAAAGAGACTGGCTTCACAGAGGTGGCCTCTCCTAGAGACATCACATGCTGTTTGTCAGAGTGCGTCTTCCCTCATGAGCAGTATGAGGTGGGCAGAGTTGTTAGGACATACTTGTATAAATGTATCTTTTCCCTGGACATTTTTACAGCTCTGCAATTTAAACATCATTTTCCTAAACCAGAAAAAGGCATGTCTCAATTACCAGAAGTTAGAAATTTCATTGACCAAAACCTACTCTCAGGGGACTTCTAATTTTGTCTATCCTCATATACCGCTCCCTCCCCCCACAATAGCCCCCCTTTTAACATCTTTATTTTATTTTATTTTTTCAGTGTTCTAAGATTGTTTATGCACCACACCCAGTGTTCCATGTAATATGTGCCCTCCTTAGTACCCACCACCAGGCTCATTCGTCCCCTGTCCCCCCCCCCCCCCCCCCCCCCCCCAAAATCCCCAGTTTGTTTCTCAGAGTCTGCAGTCTCTCATGCTTTATCTCATGCTTTATTTCCCCCAATTCACTTTTCCTTTCCTTCTCTAATGTCCTCCATGTTATTCCTTATACTCCACAAGTAAGTGAAACCATGTGATAATTGACTCTCTGCTTGACTTATTTCACTCAGCATAATCTCTTTCAGTCCCATCCATGTTGATACAAAAGTTGGGTATTCATCCTTTCTGATT
>NC_081562.1:142172415-142193951 GCF_022355385.1 Mustela nigripes
AATGTCCTCCATGTTATTCCTTATACTCCACAAGTAAGTGAAACCATGTGATAATTGACTCTCTGCTTGACTTATTTCACTCAGCATAATCTCTTTCAGTCCCATCCATGTTGATACAAAAGTTGGGTATTCATCCTTTCTGATGGAGACATAATACTCCATTGTATATACGGACCATATCTTCTTTATCCATTCGTCCATTGAAGAGCATCTTGGCTCTTTCCCACAGTTTGGCAATTGTGGCTATTGCTGCTATGTACATTGGGGTACAGATGGTCCTTCTTTTCACTACATCTGTCTTTGGGGTAAATACCCAGTAGTGCCATTGCAGGGTAATAGGTAGCTCTATTTTTAATTTTTTTTAAAGATTTTATTTATTTATTTGACAAAGAGAGATCACAAGTAGGCAGAGAGGCAGGCTGAGAGAGAGGGAGAAGCAGGCTCACTGCTGAGCAGAGAGCACAATGTGAGGCTCGATCCCAGGACCCTGAGATCATGACCTGTGCTGAAGGCAGAGGCTTAACCCACTGAACTACCCAGGTGCCTCTATTTTTAATTTTTTGAGGAATCTCCACACTGTTTTCAAAAGTGGCTGCACCAACTTGCATTCCCACCAACCGTGTAAGAGGGTTCCCCTTTCTCCACATCCTCTCCGACACCTGATGTTTCCTGTCTTGTTAATTTTGGCCATTCTACCTGGTGTAAGGTTGTATCTCAGTGTGGTTTTGATTTGAATTTCCTTGATGACTAATGATGATGAACACCTTTTCATGTGTCTTAGCCATTTGTATGTCTTCTTTTGAGAAGTGTCTGTTCATGTCTTCTGCCCATTTTTGGACATGGTTATCTGTTTTTTTTTTGGGTGTTGAGTTTGAGGAGTTCTTTATAGATCTTGGATATCAGCCCTTTGTCTGTAGTGTTGTTTGCGAATATCTTCTCCCATTCTGTGGGTTGCCTCTTTGTTTTGTTGACTGTTTCCTTTGCTGTGCTGAAGCTTTTTATCATGATGAAGTCCCAAAAGTTCATTTTTACTTTTATTTCCTTTGCTTCTGGAGACGTGTCTTGAAAGAAGTTGCTGTGGCCGATGTTGAAGAGGATGCTGCCTATGTTCTCCTTTAGGATTTTGATAGATTGCTGCCTCATGTTGAGGTCTTTTATCCATTTCGAGTGTGGTGTGAGAGAATGGCCGAGTTTCATTCTTCTATACATAGCTGTCCAATTTTTCCAGCACCATTTCACAATACCCTTTTTAAAACCTGGCAGTATAGATGCTGGTTTAAAATGCTTGGTTAATACTCAGATAGAAGGGCATTAGTTACTTATTTTTGTATCAATATGAGGAAATGGGTAAAATCATTCGAAGAGTGATTTAGGTGAACATGTTAAAGGAACTCATGCTAGAGGAAAGTACAAATGGATAGAACCTGGAATTGAACACAGATGAGGCTGCTGAATGAGTCCTTTTGCTAGAGGTCATTATGACAAAGATGCGTGCTGCTCATTTGGGAAGGCACCTCTGTAGTGGAAAAATACCTAACCAGAAACCAGGAGACCTGGTACAGTATTCATTCAGTCTTTAGATGCATGACCTTGGGTGAGTCTTGTCAGTGTTCTGGGGTTCAAGCTTTCATCCTCATCTCTAGCCCTGATTTGTAGAAACTACTCTGCTGCAAAAGTGGGATAATCATAGTCTTTTCCTATTTACAGAAAAGAGCTTTTTTTTTTTTTTAAGATTTTATTTATTTATTTGACAAAGAGAAATTATAAGTACACTGAGAGGCAGGCAGAGAGAGAGAGAAGGAAACAGGGTCCCTGCTGAGCAGAGAGCCTGATGCGGGACTCGATCCCAGGACCCTGAGATCATGACCTGAGCCGAAGGCAGCGGCTTAACCCACTGAGCCACCCAGGCGCCCCAGAAAAGAGCTTTTAAAATTGAATGGCTATGCTATTATTCTGAGTTTTATATAAAATTTTCCGGAGGTTTTTTTTTTTTTTTTTTGCTTCCCTCCATCTCTACTAGGTGTTCATCTATATGTACTTTTTATTTTCATGGATGTGGTAGATTAGGGTCATCATTTTATACTCTGTTCAGCTGTCATAGTTCTGCCATTCCCAGGTTTGTGGTAGAACTGTCTCAGGATATATCATCATTTTACGGTGTTTTCAGAGTGCTTCCCAGAGGTGGAGCTCAGTGATTCCTCCGAGCACTGACTGCTGCACAGACTGGCCCTGTGGGTGGGTGCAGGCTTGCTGCAGGCACTGGGAGTGCCCTTCTTGGTTGGCATTAAAGAAGATTTTTGATGGAGAGTCATAAGATGATAGATTTTAGATTCTCTGAGGGACCTCAGAGATCATCTTACTGGACTCTCCTTAATCAAGGCTCAGAGTTATCTGAGGTCATAAGGCTGGCCTCAATGAGCAGATCTCTGGACTGCAAGCTGGTGTGCTTTCCATTACTGAATTCCGAGATCTTATCACTGTATTCAGAAATCATTCAGTGTTCTACTTTTTGAGTATACAGGACGGAATGGTGGTAGCTTGACTGTTATCTTGAGGAATTTCCTGCTGATCTGACATCATGGAAATCTGTCCAGTTTGCCTTGTGGAAGTTGTCCAGTGCTAAACTTATAAAAAGCAATCTGGACTAATAAATTATCAGGCAGGAATGGCCTTGCAGTGTATTATGGACAAGATTAGTAAAGAGTGTTTTAGGTACTGGTGCTGTGTTGATGACTTCCATGCGGGTATCAGTGGGATAGAGGGACAAAGCAGGACAAATGAGCCTTGACAGAGAACCTTCCTGTGACCTTGGGCTCATCAGCTCTGAATTTCATCTCTCTAGAAGCACTGGCCAAATTATTAAGTGCATGAACATTGTTTGGTGTCAGGGGTAGGTTTGTTGTTAATCGTATTTGCAAAGCCAAGGGTAAAAGGCTCAACAGAGTTTAGGAAAGCTGTGGTCTCTGGCAAGACTTAAACAGACTGTATTAGTAGTCACTGGAAACTTGGAATTCTTGCTTTCAGAAAACACAAAGGAGATCAATTGTTTATGGGAAAGAATTATGAAAATATATATTAAGAGAATAATTTCTTGGCTTAACGTATGCTTTTGAGAAAACTGTTCCATTGGGTTTTCCCCTGTTGAGTTCATTTTGCCTGAGATTTTCATAGGATTTTTATTATTGTGCTGAACTAACACTTAGGTAAGCAGAAGGTATATAAACATTTGCAACTGAAATGTGTTTCTGAGATTAAGTCTACTAATGTACAATCACATGTGTGAGTATTTCATAAATTGGACCTCAGAGAAATCAGTATTTTTTGGGAAAGATTTTATTTATTTATTTGAGAGAGTGAGAGAGAGAGAGAGAGCATGAGTGGGGGGAGGAACAGAGGGAGATGGAGAAGCAGACTCCTCACCGAACAAGGAGCCAGATGTGGGGCTAGATCCTGGGACTCCGGTATCATGACCTCAGCTGAAGACAGATGCTTAACCGACTGAGCCACCCAGAGGCTCCCAAAATAAATATTTTTGTTAGGTTAGAGGTGACCAAATACCATAGAGACTGCATTTGAATTCAGACTTGTGTAACTTCAAATTTTGCAGACCACCTTTAAGAATGTTTTTAAATGTGACCTATACACTTATATACATTAGACTTACCTAAAAATACAGATTTCTAAATCAGAATTTATAGGCATGGGACTGGTGAATATGTTTTCAGTAAATTGCCCAGATGATTTGCCCTTTACCTTATACTCATTCAGGCCTCACAAATCAATCCCAGGATTTCACAGGTGAGGGATTAGAGGGGAAGTGAGCTTTGTTGCCCCATATATTCTTTCGAGATTTATATTTGCTGTGTACCTGGCAGTGGGCTAGGTATGAAGACTAAATCGAACACTGTAATTATAAACTTAGCTAATTATAGACCTTGGATGATAATGATTCAGAGTCTTCTGCTCTGTTGTTATTGCTGTGCAGTTATTCCAGAGACTTGATGGGGTAATGGGAAGTACTTACTTCATACTTTCCCCATTACTACTATCCTATCTAATCTTGGATAGAAGCCTGTTCATTGTTGATTGTCTCTTCATAGCTTATTTCACTTACTGTTTTATGTGGTTTAAAAAAAGAGGCTGGATTTCTTTTCTTACCTTGCCTGCTTGGCCTGTGTGTTCCTTCAAAACAGGGGCTGAATGTGGGTGGTGGCGGAAGTCCCATTGCACAGCCCTGTGCAAGGACACGGGAGGAAGGTGATACCTGTTAGGGACTGGCTGACTGATGAGGGGGGACCTGGACAGCTGATAACTCTTTGTTCATTCAGCTCAGACTCTCACAGGCCTCCCCTTCCTATTTCCACTATTGTCGCACTTGTTCCTATTTTTATTTCTCAAGGCTTAACTGGGTGGTTATCCTTGCCTTTTTTTTTTTTTTTTTTTTTTTTTTTGCTTCTAAATCTATCCTTCACAGTCTTGCCAGGCTAATTTTCTGCAGACATTTCTTTGAACAAGTCACTTCCCTCCTCAGCAGCTTTCACTGACCCTTACTGGCACGTGATGCCCTCTGCAGTCTGCCTTTCTAAAGTCTTTTCCTGCCCTACTCAAACTAAGTCTGTACCAGACTTGACAGGTGTTTTCATCCTCCTCACAGTTTGAAGTTTGGGACTTGAGCTTAGGAGGATCAAGATAGGGCAGATATGTATTATTCCTATGGCACTGGCCATAGGCCTTGGGAATTCAATACCCATGTTTGGAAGGCAGGTGGAAGAAGGAGAAACAGGAAAGGATGACCAGTTAGGACAGGAACCATGAGAGGCAGCCACAAAAGTCAAAGGAGGAAAACTTCAAGATGAAGAGGGTGATAAACAGAATTGAATGTTCAGGCAAGTTGGTGAAGGCTGAGTAAATTCCATTGCATTCAGTGGGCTATTAATGGTACTGTGGTGTGTTTCTTAAAGATTAAAGTGGGAGCAGAAGCTTCTGCATTAAAGGCAACAAAGGATGCAGCAATGAGGACAGATTGGTGTGATTTGAAAGTGAAAAGGTAGGTGTTGTTATTTTTTTTTCCCCAAATGGCAGATGCTTATTTTTTTTGAAGGCCCAGAGGAAGGAGCCAGCATAGAAGAAAAGATTCAGAGTAATTTCAAGAGCCAAGCCAGAAGAGGAGGCAAGGGATGGGATCCTCCCTGAGTTAAGGAGTCCCTTAACTCCGACAGTGGGGAAGGAGGAGAGGATGGGAGGCAGAAGGGAGCACTGCGTTCAGGTTGCTTCATTTTTATCTGTCATGTAGAAGAGGAATTTCACATGTTAACAGTGTGCACGGGGTAGTTTGAATTGATTCTATGAAGGTGAATTTTTGCAAAAGTCTGTCTTGTGTATCTTCTCTTCACAAGCCTTAGACAACTCACCGTGAGTCTCTGGGATAAGCTCCAGTGCCTTCCAGGGCATGTGAGAACCTTGAAGTGTGTCTCCAATCCATCTCTTAGGCCATTTCTCTCCCTGTGTGCCTTCACAGACTCTATTCCATTTGTCATTCCCTGAACTGTCCCTGGCTTGTTTGCCAATGTGCCTTTGCTCACATTGGTTCCTGCTTTTGCCAGGAATTGCTCTTTCCTGCTCTGCCTTCCTCCTTTGTGTTTCATTATAGTTAATTATCTGTGTATCTCAGCTCATAGAGAATTGAAACACACTGCTTAAAATTAAGGTTGTTTTTATTTTTGCTTTTATTTTTTTTGCTGGGTTATACACTGGAAGGATTTTCAAACCCAGGGGTAATCTTAAATATACTAAAATGTAATAAAATATAAGTGTCAGTGGACATGCCTGATTTGGGCCAACTTGAGTTTGAATTCTGGCTCTGTTTCTCACAGGATATGGTCTGGAGTGGTTACATCCTATCACTTTGTGAATTTACAAAGTAAGGATAACGAAACCTACTTTTTAGGGAGGTGGAGCCTAGGCTTGGTATGTAATAAGTGCTCAGTAGACCTCATTATAGTTGTTAATAATGGATTCCTTGCTTCACAACATTGTTTGGTTGACTATCTGATAGATGATAAAGGGTAGAGCCGTGTGAATTAGTGTCCTCCCCTCATTATGTTAAGTGAAAGTCTGGTGTATTCTACTTTGTACTTCTACTCCAGTGCTGAAATGGGTATAGTAAAGAGGAAGTGCATGCCTCTTTATGACTATATTGATCTGCTTTCTGAAGTGCCCCACACAAATGACAGTTTCATTTTTTTTCATGGTGACTGAGTAGAAGGAAATATTTATTCTAAGAAACTAGTACATGTATGGTTGATAGTGTCATTTTGTACAGCTTTTTTGATTGACAATAGTTTGGAATAGCATATGATTAGATGTTCATAATATTTATAGCAAGCATAGCAGTATACAGCTTATACAATTAAAGTTTACCAATTACAGTCCTTCTGCTTACAGAACTCAACAAATGATTTATTTTTTGGCCCTTTCCTTTTCAGAGCAAATGCTGAGGCTTTGAGGTTTTAGTAGGGCAGCTGTGTGAAGTGTATATGTTATAAAGCTTATGAAACCAGAGATGGAATATTACCATGGGGTTAATTTTTCTTATTAATTTTTAAGGCACTTGGCATTGTTCCTGGATAGCTGATCCTTCAGTTTCTCAGTAGGAATACAGATGTCTCCTAACAGAGAAACAGGAAAAGAAGCTTGCTCTGTGAGAGCTTGACACAGCAATATAAACGTTTTAACAGAGCATTCACTCTGTTGATCTCCATAGCCAGTCACAGGGAGTTTTCTCTGTCATCTTTCTTTGTGATAAGTGTGTGCACATTAATTCTTAGTGCTATAAATATGTCTTGTGACATAAAGCCCAGTGATGAATGATGCTTTCAAACCAAGAGATGGTGGTTACAGGTGCTCTTTCATTATTGAGCCGATTGAAAGTATACTGTGGATTGGTGATGCAGCTTTGATCTTGGCAAACTGTTCCGTGGTTTGTCATATATGCATTCTGACACAATTTATATTCATGTCATTTTAGAGGCCCTAATGTATGTGTCTGGAAAATGGGTAAAATGCCAAAGATAATGCTGACAAAAAGGAGGGAAAAGTGGTCATTGCCAACACTTTGAAATTTCATTGCAGTTTCTTTGGAAGAAATTTGGATTGTTAAAAACAGGATGCAAAACAGACAAAAGCACATGTCACTTGTTAGGAAGTGGTACTAAGTAGGTACTCTGATGCTTGTCAGTTGACCGAAACAAGGGCTTAAGAATAAGCGTTCAAACTGTAAGAAAGGAAGTTGAAAAACTCAAAGGGAAGGGTGTGGACAGATGAGTGCTTCTTATGGAATGGGGTGGGGAGTGGGGGATTGGAGTTGGGGAGGGTGGGAAAGGGATTTAAGCTGCATTAGTTTTCTGTTACTGCTATACAAATTACCACAAATTTAGTGACCTATACCAACACAAATTTGTTACTTCACAGTGCTGTAGCTTGGGAGGTTCTTCTGGGCCTCAGGGTGCAAAAGTCATCCTGCAGGAGGGCTGTGTTTCTTTTTAGAAGCTCTGGGGGGAGAATCCGTATCCTTGCCTTTTCCTCCTTCTGGAAGTTGCTCACTTTCATTGGCTGTAATGCCCCTTTCCCCATCTCTAAATCCAGCCACAGTGGGTTGAGTCCTTCTCACATCTCATCACTCTGATTTCCCCTTCTGCTTCCCTTTTCTCTTCCAGGGATCATGGCCATTACATTGGACCCATCTGTAATGTGTAGAATACTCTCCCTATTTTAAATTTTGCTGATGAATGACTTTATTCCCTACTGCCATGAAAGGTAATATATTCCTAAGTTCTGGGAATTAGGACATGGATATCTTTGGGGGTCATTACGATGCAATTTTGTTTTGTACTTCTTTTCTAGTTAAAATTTATAAAAGGAAAATTTGCTTTGAGTTTGTGTTACTGTAAAGCGCATTCATAATTCTGCGATTGTGCTCCTAAGGTCACTAGTTTTCAGTAATCTAAATATCGAGACCTACTACTTACATTTTGGTGGGGTCTTAGTTTTTGCTGCTTCACAAGTGTAACAAATACTGTAGAACTTCAGTTAAGGAGAATATATCCTAGGAATTCTGTAGTACCACTGAAAGTTATAAGCAGTTGAGAGAAAGTGTATTTGTAGGTGAAGAAACAAGTTCTCAGACTGTTACAGTGCATGGAGAAGAGTTTAATAAGGGCAGAAAGTTAAATGCCTTGTTTGCCTGCTGTTATATAGAAGTGAGTCTTTTATGGAAAGCTAAGGAGCACAGCAGAAACACTAGGAGAAAAAGAAACACTAAAGACCAAAGTAAAAGAGATAGGAGAGAATAGAGAGAATTGAGTGGTGGGGCAATTAATGGTGTTAGCACCACAGTCAACAATGGCAGAGAACTGCCCCATTTTTGGGTTTCGGCTGAGCAGCAGAAAAACTGTTACCTATACTATATCTCAGAAGCTCAAAGAGGTGATTTTTGGATCTGTCTTTCTGAGTCTGAGCTGTGGTACATAATGGCCTTATTGAGGAATGTCTGTTATCTCAGTATTCCCTCAGCCCAGTAGTCCTCAAACATTTATGTCTCAGGACCCCATTTACAGTGTTAAGAATTATTGAAATCCTCATACGTTGTGGCAGAAATATAAAATGGTACAGTCACTATGGAAAACAGTTTGGTGGTTTCTCAAAAAGCTAAACATAGAGTTATCCAATGACCCAGCCATTCAATTCCTAGGTATATGCTGAAGAGAACTGAAAACATGTGTTAAACACGGTTTTCCATTGTGGTGGTGCCAGTTTCCAGCCCCACCAACAGTACTCAGAGGTTCCTTTTCTTCCACATCCTTGCCTGCATTTGTTATCTCTCGTCTTTTTGATGCTGGCCATTCTGACAGGCATGAGGTGTTATCTCATGGTGGTTTTGACTTGCATTTTCCAGTGATTAGTGATGCTGAGCATATTTTCATGTGCTGGCCGTTTGTATATCTTCTTTGGAAAAATGTCTATTTATGTCCTTTGCCCATTTTTCAGTTGGATTGTTATTATTATTATTATTTTAAAAAAGATTTTATTTATTTATTTGACAGAGATCGCAAGTAGGCAGAGAGGCAGGTGGGGGGTGGAGTGGCGGGGAGAAGCAAGCTCCCTGCTGAGCAGAGATCCTGATGTGGGGCTCCATCCCAGGACCCTGGGATCATGACCTGAGCCGAAGGCAGAGGCTTAGCCCACTGAGCCACCCAGGCACCCTGGATTGTTATTATTATTAGCTCTTGGGTTCTTTATATATTTTGGATATTAGGCCTTTATCAGATATATGATATGCAAATATTTTATCCCATTCTGTAGGTTGACTTTTCATTTTGTTGATCTTTTTTTATTTGTTTTTGCTGTGCAGAAACTTTTTAGTTAAAAATAAATAGTCCCATTTATTTATTTTTGTTTGTCCTTTAGTATTATATATAAAAAAGATCATTGCCAAGGCACATGTTGAAGAGCATTTTTCCAGTGTTTTCTGCTAGGAGTTTTATAGTTTCAGGTCTTATTAAGTCTTTAATCCATTTAGAGTTAATTTTCATGAGTGGTGTTTGCTAGGGGTCTGGTTTTATTCTTTTATGTGTAAATTTCAAGTTATTCGGTCCCCCAAAAGACAAGAGATTGTCTTTTCTCCATTGAGTATTCCAAACTCCATTGTCAGGTATTTGTTGACCGTGTATACATGGGTTTATTTTCATGCTCTTGATTTTGTTCCATTGCCCTGTGTATGTTTTTGTCAGCTTATAGCTTTAGAATACAGCTTGAAATCAGGATGTGTGGTATCTCCTGTTTTGTTGTTCTTTCTGAGAATTGCTTTGACTTTTTGGGATCTTTTGTGGTTCCAAATTTTAGGATTGTTCTTTCAGGAAGAAATGCCATTATACTCTTGATAGGCATTGTGCTGAATCTATAGATGGCTTTGAATAGTAGAGATATTTCAACAATATTAATTCTTCCAATTCATGAACATGGGATATCTTTCCAATTATATGTGCCTCCTTTGATTTATTTAATCAGTGTTTTGTAATTTTCAGTGTAGAGATCTTTCACCTCCTTGGTTAAATTAATTCCTAAGTATTTTGTTTTTGATAACATTTAGATGGGATTGTCTTTATTTCTTTTTCAGATAATTTATTGTTAGTGTTTAGAAACTGCTGATTTTTGTTTAAGTTTTATCCTGTAACTTTACTGAATTCATTGATTATATCTAGCATGTTTTTTTTTTTTTTTTTTGTAGAGTCTTCAGGATTTTTTTGTATATAAAATCATGTCATTGGCATATAGAACCAGTTTTACTTTTCCCTTTCTAATTCTTCTGCTTTTTATTTCTTGTTCTTTCCCAATTACT
Source organism: Mustela nigripes (assembly GCF_022355385.1). Classification (NCBI taxonomy): domain Eukaryota; kingdom Metazoa; phylum Chordata; class Mammalia; order Carnivora; family Mustelidae; genus Mustela; species Mustela nigripes. The sequence goes on from NC_081562.1 coordinate 142,182,812, forward strand.
CTGGCTAGGACTTCCAGTATTATGTTGAATAGGAGTGGTGAGAATGGGTACCATTGTCTTTTATCTGATCTTGGAGGAAACTCTTTCAACCTTTCATTATTGAATATAATGTTAGCTATGGGATTGGAATATTTTTCTTTCTTTTTTTCTTTTTAAAAATTTTCCCTTCATGTTCCTTTTTTTTTTAAATATAAATTTTAGGTAGTTAACATAGAGTATAATATTGGTTTCTGGAGTAGAATTCGGTGATTCATCACTTATGTATAGTATCCAGTGTTCATCATAACAAGTACGCTACTTAATACCCATCATCCCTCTAGCCCTTTCCCCACACATCCCTCCATCATCCCTCAGTTTGTTCTCTGTTGTTAAAAGTCTCTTATGGCTTGTCCCCCCCCCCCCCCCATCTGTTTTCTTTCTTAAATTCCACGTAAATTCCACGTATGACTGAGCTCATATGGTATTTATCTTTCTCTGACTTAATTTCACTTAGCATAGTACCCTCTAGATCCATCCATATCATTGCAAGAAGGCATGTTTTCATTTTTTTGATGGTTGAATACTATTCCGTTGTGTGTGTGTATGTGTGTGTATATATGTACACATCACATTTTCTTTACCTATTCATCAGTCAGTGGACATTTGGGCTCTCCACATCCTCACCAAGACCTGTTGTTTCTTGTGTTGTTTGTTGTTGATTTTAGCCATTCTGAGAGGTGTGAGGTGGCATCTCATCATGGTTTTGATTTGTATTTCCCTGAAGATGAGTGATGTTTCACTCATCATGTTTCTATTAGCCATCTGGATGTCTTCTTTGGAAAAATGTCTTTTCATGTCTTCTACCCATTTCTTAACTGGGTTATTTATTTTTTTTTTGGGTGGGGAGTTTGGTAAGTTCGTTGTAGATTTTGAATATTAACCCTTTATCGGATATGTCATTTGCAAATACCTTTTCCCATTCTGTAGGCTGCCTTTTAGTTTTGGTAATTGTTTCTTTTGCAGTGGAGAAGCTTTTTATGTTGATGAATTCCCAATAGTTATTTTTGCGTTTGTTTTTCTTACCTGTGGTGATGTGTCTAGCAGGAAGTTGCTGCAGTGGGGGTCAAAAGAGGTTGCTACCTGTGTTCTCTTTTAGGATTTTGATGGTTTCCTATCTCACATTAATGTCTTCCACCCATTTTGAATTTATTTTTGTGTGTGGTGTAAGAATGTGATCTAATTTCATTCTTCTGCATGTTGCTGCCCAGATTTCCTAATACCATTTGTTGAAGAGCTTGTCTTCTTTCCATTGAACATTCTTTCCCACTTTGTCAAAGATTAGTTGACCATAGAGTTGTGGTTCCATTTCTGGGCTCTCTGTTCTGTTCCATTGATCTCTGTGTCTGTTTTTGTGTGAGTACCATCCTGTCTTGATGACCACAGCTTTGTAATAGAGCTTGAGATATGGAATTGTGATGCCTCCAGTTTTGTTTTTCTTTCTCAGAATTGCTTTGGATATTTGGTATCTTTTGTGGTTCTATATAAATTTTAGATTTGCTTGTTGTAGATCTGTGAAAAATGCTGGTTTTATTTTGATAGGGATTGCATTGAATGTGTAGATTGCTTTGGGTAGTATAGATATTTAAAAAAAAATTTATTTGAGAGAGGGAACGAGCGGGTGTACATGTGTGTGCCCATGGGGGGAGGGGCAGCGGGAGAGAATCTCAAGCAGACTCCTTGCTGATTGTGGAGCCGGACATGGGGCTCTGTCCCATGACCCATGAGATAATGACCTGGGAAGAAACGAACAGCCAGACACTTAAACTGAGCCAACCCAGGTGCCCCAGTAGTATAGACATTTTAACAATGTTTGTTCTTCTGATCCATGAGCCTGGAATGCTTTTCCATTTCTTTGTGCCCTCTTGAATTTCTTTCATAAGTGTTTTGTAGTTTTTGGAGTATACATCTTTTACTTCTTTACCATTGTCTTTTCTCTGAACTTGGAGGAAAACCTTTCAACCTTTCACCATTGAATATAATGTTAGCTGTGGGATTGGAGCATTTTTCTTTTCTTTCTTCCTTTTCTTTCTTTCTTTCTTTTTTTTTTTTAAAGATTTTATTTGTTTATTTGACAGAGATCACAAGTAGGCAGAGAGGCAGGCAGTGGGGGCGGGGGGGAAGCAGGCTCTCTGCTGAGCAGAGAGCTCGTTGTGGGGCTTGATTTCAGGACCCTGAGATCATGACCCAAGTGAAGGCAGAGGCTCAACCCACTGAGCCACCCAGGAGTCCTGGGAGCATTTTTCTTATAGTCTTTTTTATATAATGTGTATATTCTTTGATACTGTACCAAAACTTGACAGGTGGTAGTTTACTGAAGATTAGTTGTAGTGCAGAATCTGAAACCATTTGTTCTCTTAAATTAAAATTTATTAATCAAGCTTGTACCTGAGGTGGATGTTTTACCCAAGCAAGATTTTGTAACACCATGCTTGTATCATTTGGAAAATACTGGTTTACTAAGTTATGTAGATCTTCCTAATGTTGACATATTTCGTCTATTTAAAATTACATTTGATTCAACACTGATATAATCAGAAAAGTGTTTTAATTATTGGGAAATTTTAAGGTTGTTTGTGATGGTAGGAGTTTTCCAGAGTTCTGACTTTGGGGGAAAGCACAGATTTTATCACTGGCCTTAAGAATTTGAAGTAATTCAAGGCTTCCTTTATCAAATATTTTCTCAGAAATTAACAGATATGCAAGCCTCAATAGCCGGAGTTTATCATTTGTTCTTTGAGGTTAGAATGATATTCTATGAAAAAAGTGACTAGGTTAGCTTAGAACCCAAACAGTTACTTAGGTGCTTTTCCTCAAGATGACCATTGAAATACTTTCCATTTCATCACATAGAATATTAAAAAGATACTTACTCAAGGCTAGAACTTTAATAAAGTTAATAATTTTTACTGCTTCATTTAAGGGCATTCTTAAGTGAAACAGCTTGTTCCCCCCCCCCCCCCTTCTGTGAGTGGGTGATTTGAAGAATAGAGTATAGTGGCACAGTGTAGTGTCTCTACCTGGCTCTGTGAAAGGTGCCAGCAGATTTGCTCCCCATCGCATTTGCATGATTACTGCAGTGAAAAGGCAAAACGAAGTCTTAGTATTACAATGCAAGTAGTTTTGACCTTGCAGAACCCCTGAAAGTTTCTTGGGGACCCCTGGGGATTCAGAAACCACATTAGGAGAACTGCTGGACTAGCATGTAATAGATGTTAAGTATATATATCCAACTGATACTGTCTTGTATTATTTTACGTCTGTTGTCTTTGGTCCAGGCTCTTATCTTTCATCCTAAGTACTGGACAAAGTATCCCAGAGGGATTAGGACATTGATAAATGTGAGATTAGTGAATGAACTCCTGTGGGTTAGGATTGGAAGGAGGGCATGTTAAATATAAATACTTGTTTTGCTGGATGCTAAGGTGGAAGAGACTGCTTTACTGGATGTAGCGATCACCATTTGGTGATTTCTTTCTTTCTTTCTTTTTTTTTTAAAAGATTATTTATTTATTTATTTGACAGAGAGAGAGATCACAAGCAGGCAGAGAGGCAGGCAGAGAGAGAGGAGGAAGCAGGCTCCCGAAGCAGGCTCCCTGCTGAGCAGAGAGCCCAAAGCGGGGTTCTGAGATCATGACCTGAGCCGAAGGCAGTGGCTTAACCAACTGAGCCACCCAGGCGCCCCCGTTTGGTGATTTCTTGATAACTTTGATGTTGAAGGACGCCAGATAACTGAAGAATTTGCATATTTGACTTCTGGCAGTTTTCCTAGCTGTCAGATGTTCCCCCCCACCCCCCAAATATTTTATTTATTTATTTGAGAGAGAAAGGGAGGGGGGAGGAGGAGCAGAGGGAGAGGGACAAACAGACTGTATGCTGAATGCAGAGCCTGACACAGGGTTTGATCCTATGACCCTGAGATCGTGACCTGAGCCAAAATCAAGAGTCAAGATACTTAACTGACTGAGCCAGCCAAGTGCCCCCTGCCAGGTGTTTATGTGAGTAATGTTTGAGCCCATGAAGATGTCTGAGGCAGGCAGAGTGATTGTGTACTTTTCAACAGTCAGTCCTTTCCAGGAGTTGGCGCCCTTGTTCATTTGGATGAGTAGACAGAATGCAGATGCTAATGCAGTGCAGGTACTGGCTGAGCTCTGTACCGTGTCACAGCTGGGGCAGCTAGAACATGAGGAAGTTGAGTAGTACTTTGGCCCCAAACAACTTGTGCCAAAGCTGGGAACAGGTTTTACCTGGGACATTTTAATATTAAGACCTGGCTTTTCAACACTTTAAATAGTGTTTTTTGTTTGTTTCATTTGGTGACAAAATGTTCATGAGTATTGAAGCAATTACCTTAAAGAGCTGGAAGAGCTTTTTGCCACTTTATCCCAACTCTGCTATTTGGATAAAACTAACCTGGAGAGGTGACTCTTGTCATATTTAGATTTTTCAAAATGGATATCTGCTTGGCTTTTGAGTTTTTCCTTATTGCAGATCTTGTTTTAAGTGGGAGAAGTTGCTTTCCTCCTTTTGTGAGTGGATTCTCTGTGGTGTGCCAAAATAACTGTCTTCCTCCAAAGGGCTCAGGAGCTGGAAGGGGACTTCAGATGTTGGCCTTGGTGTGGGTGATAAGACATGTGATCTTCAGTGTTTTACTACATTAGAGAAGAGATTTTTGCCTGGTGTTAATCCATGTCCTAACCTAGGACCTTAACTTCCTGGAAGGGCTTGCCTAGAGTCCTCTCTGGTTGCTTCTTATGCTAAGTATGGTGTATGTGTCATAAGAAGAGTTATTAGGAGGGTTTTTTGTTTTGTTTTTGTTTTAGTGGACTAGTAGCTCCCAAAAAGAGCCTTTAGAGGAGAGACAGAAGGGGACTTGAAGGAGACTGGAAGTGGGATGTTGTAGGGGTAGCTGCAATGCAGGATGTCTTGAGGGAGATAGGCTCCCACCTCAGGGATCTACGGTAAGTTTAAGAGTTATGATTGTCAGTGTGATGTCCTATATCCTGTCCCTTTCGATCCTCACCATGATCTTACCAGTTAGACAGGGAGTTTTATAGGTGTGGAAAATGAGACTCATAAATGTCAGTCTAAAGGCATATGGTTAGTCAGTTGCAGAATGGGCACCAGTCCTCAGGCCTCCCTCTTCCCAATGGATGCTTGCTTATTTTAATTAGAGGCTTCTCATGGCCAGAGTCAAGAGGACATTAAAAGAGTCAGTGTGCTAAGTGGCTACCTTAGAGCAGACTTGAAGTCAGGAGTATTCAGGGTGATTTACTAGGGAATATGCTGTTGCCACTCTATAGAGGTGGGATGGACCCTACCCCAAATTTGGTTCATGTGTCAAAGATGAGGCCACACGCACCCCAGGAGAGTATGAAAAGGCTCCTACTCACATGATCAATCTTTGTCCGGGACATGAGGCAGGCTTTGAAGTAGGTGGAGAGTGTTGTCAGAGGGCAGGGAAAAGACTGGCGTGGCTTAATTTTGCAGAGAAAATGAACTTGGCTGAGGTCTTCCTTGCCTGCCTGTCCGTGCTTGCGTGTTTTGAAATTCCTGCTTGTGCCAAAGGAGGGGGCCCTGGGCTTTCTTACCAGCTTGCCCACATGTGGGGCAGAAAGGGAACCAGGGAGAGCTAGGGCTTGAAAGCTGTTAGCAGTCAAACATCAGAAATGGAGCCAGACTGTATTAGAGGCAAAGGCATCTTTCTCCAGGGACCTAGCAACTAGCAGTTTGATTCTAGGGTAGTGACTGCGTGAGCAGCTGGAAGGACTTTTGGATTTAGCGATGATTATAACTCTGCATGATCTCAGCTTTGCGTATCCTATAACTGCCCATTTCCTTTCCCATAATAAGTTAAGCATTTTAACTGATTTTGAGTGTTATGCTATTAGGAACAAAGTGTAGTCTGTGGGAAAAGAAAAAAAAAGTGGTATAGAAAGGCCACGAATGCATGAATATTGCTTTTTCCCCTCCCCATTTTCTTATTTTTTTTTTTAATTAACATATAATGTATTATTTGTTTCAGGGGTACGGGTCTGAGATTTATTGGTCTTAAACAGTTCACAGCACTCACCATAGAACATACCCTCCCCCATGTCCATCACCCAGCCACCCCCATCCCTCCCACCCCTCCTCACTCCAGCAACCCTCAGTTTCTTTCCTGAGATTAAGAGCCTCTTATGGTTTGTCTCCTTCTCTGGTTTTGTCCCGTTTCATTTTTGCTTTCTTTTACTGGGCGCTCTCTCTTGCTTATCTCTGTCCTCCATCCCAGCCCTATTTTACCTTGGGACTTGTTAGGAAAGTGAGTTAATCTGGGCCAACCGTTGGTGGAGCCATCTGTTGGAGGATTTGAAACCTCCTTTCATCACACAGGAGGGGGAATTAATAGCTGTCTTCCAGAAATTTTAGCAGTCATCAGGCTGAAACTGTCTAACAAAGCAGGTCACACAGCTGAATGAAGAAACGCACAGGAATTAATAGATGGATTGCGAAGGACTACTTTGTGATAGGACTTTTTGAACTTGGAAAACTGTCATTAGTAGGTTACACTTGGGAAGGTGTGTTTTGGAAGCCAATAGGACATGCACTCTAACAGTATACTGTGTAGTTAGTTACATGTTGTAGTATTAGATGATTCAAAGTCGAAACATCTGTTCTAGCTCTTAAAACTTGCTTTTACTTTTGCATTGCTTTAGTGGAAAGGAGGATGCTGCTTTGAGGGTCACTTAGAGCTTGGGAAGAGAGGTGTGGTTTGTCTTTTTTCAGAAGGTGATTTCATTGGGGTCAGTATTGTCTTTCAGTAACATATCATGACTCTTACGATGTTTGCTCAAGTGAAATTATGTCATTTTTCAAGGTACTGTATCTTCTCACCTCCATTTTTGGTCTGTCTGAACTACTACTACAGTCTTTAAAATTTTATGTAACTTTGTATGTTGTGTACATTCAGACAGCCATTTCATTTCAGCTTGGCGGAAAGTGTATTTGTCTGGTCATAGGTGTTTTTCCTGGTTTATAATAGATCCTCTAAGTTTTGCTGATATTTTACTCAACTATTTGTACAGTCAGCAAATAGAATTAATTATGAATGCCTTTTTTTCTGTCTTTTGCATATAAATTTCCCTCAGAAAGCCTTAAAGTCATTTGTGGTATGAATGCATTAAATTTATACAGCATTTTTTGGTTATATCCTTCCCTCGGGATCAGTTCTCATCATTGTGACTTTTACTGTCCTCTTCTCCACAAAGAATAGAAAGATTCAGGTTATTTCCTGGGACAGACAGCAGTCTCAGATCATTGAGGGCTTGGATCTGGAAGTGCTGATTCCACTTTGGTTTGTGCTTGGAATTATGCCTGAATGCCTGGAATTAGTCTGACATCCAGTCATTGAACATTTATGTGTAAAGCATTGATTGTGCAGTGATTACTCTTAGAGATTACTGGTGGTCTGAGTTTACTTCTGGAATGTCTTGCCTCATTCCTGATATGCACCTAGAAATTGAGCCCTCTTTCCAGTCTAAGGTATGTAATAGGGTTTTAAAGTCCAAAGAGACCTTAGAAATCCCTATTTCTCCTGTCTTTTTTTATATGTAGGCCTACCTGTTTTACTGCTTTTGCTATATAGCTCTTCACGGATAATGGTGTGTGTGTGTGTGTGTGTGTGTGTGTGTGTGTGTGTGTGTGTCTGGTCTTACATGTGGAAGGCTTGTGGCAACCGTGCATTGAGCAAGTCAATTGGTGCTATTTTTCCAACAGCATTTGTTCACGTTGTGTCTGTGTCCCATTTTGGTACTGCTTGTAGTCTTTTAGACATTTTCATTATTGTTACATTATTGCTGTAATTTCATGATAAAATTTTAATGGATAAAGAGTTACTTGTTATGGATGAATACAGAAAGTGGTTTCTTGGGATGGAATCTACTCCTGGAGAAGATGCTGTGAAGATTGTTCAAATGACAACAAAGGGTTTAGAATATGACATAAACTTAGTTGACAAAGTAGCAGCAGGGTTTAAATTAAAGAATTTTTGCTCTGGGTAAAATGCTGTCAAACAGCTTTGCGTGTTTCAGAGAAATGATTTGTGAAAGGAGGAGTCAATCAAGTGTGGCAAATTTCATTGTTGTCTTTTTTTTTTTTTTTAAAGATTTTATTTTATTTATTAGAGTGAGAGAGATAGAAAGGGAACACAAGTAAGGGGAGTGGGAGAGGTAGAAGCAGGCTCCCCACTGAGCAGGGAGCCCAATGCGGGGCTCAGTCCTAGGACCTGGGATCATGACCTTGAGCTAAAGGCAGACACAACGGACTGAGCCTCCCAGGTGCCCTCACTGTTATCTTATTTTAAGAAATGATCACAGCCACCCCTGCCTTCAACAGTCACACCATTCTGATCAGTCAGCAGCCATCAATACTGAGGCAAGAGCCTCCACCAGCAAAGTGATTACAATTTTCTGAAACCTCTGATCGTGGTTAACACTTTTTAGCAATAAAGTATTTTAAAATTAAGGTATGTATATTGTTTTGAGACATAATGCTATTGTACACTTAACACACTACAGTTTATCATAAATATAACTTTTTGTTTTTTTAATTTAATTAAAAAAATTTTTAAAGATCTTATTTATTTATTTTAGAGAGAAAGAGTATGTACATAGGAGAGCACCAACGGGGGAGGGGCAGAGTAACAGACAATCTGAAGCAGACTTACCAGGGAGCCCAGCATGGGGTTCAGTCCAAAAACTGCAAGATTATGACCTGAGCCTAAACTAAGAGTTGGACACTTAACTGACTGAGCCACCTAGATGCCCCTTTTTTGTTTTTTAATTTTAAATGTAACTTTTATATATATAGGGAAACCAAAATTTAATTTGATTTGCTTTATTGTAATGCTCTGGAATTGAACCCACAATATCTTCAAGGTATGCTTCTGTAAAGAACGTTAAGATAACAAGTAAGTTTAAACATTTATTTTGAAAAATTAAAAAAATACAAAATTAAGGAGACCAGTATATTGATCTCTATATATTTATCACCCAGATAAAGTAATTTCAAGATACTGCCCAGGTGCAGCTAGCTGTTTTATATAGAGCACTTAACTCTGCTCTCTTTTTATTACCTTCAGCAACCCCGTGGGGGCAGATAGTATATCTCCATCTCGAACATGAGAAAATTGAAAGGTCCAGAGAGATTAAGTAACTTATCCAAGGGTTACACAGCAGCCAACATTCTAAGTCTGTCTCCTAACCCTGAATTGCCTGAAGAAGTTTCATGGCTTGTCTGACGTACATAGTAAGCTGGAATTGGACTTGAGATGGGACCAGGAGACCTGACCATTTCACCATTTCCTTTATGATAATTTTCTTATGACTTTTTTCTTTCCACTAGCCTTTTGTAGCCAACTGGTTTTGGACTTGAAACTTGAGTACTGTTTTAACCATGTTAGGCAGACTGTGTTATCCCAAGGCTTGGGTGGTGGGAGTAGTCTGCTCTGGTGCAGATGATAAGGGGTGCATTGTTTGCAGGGAATTTAATAACAATAATAAAAACATCCAAAAAGTTTGTCTGCAAAATCTAAAATTCTAGAATTGTGTCTGCAGTTCTAAACAGTGTCAGTGATAACATATTCCTTCTCCAAAAATCTTTTGTTGGTGTGTGTTCTAAATAATTGCTATGTAACTTGAGTTTTAATAATATATAATATAAGTTTCAAATAAGCACTTTTTGATTATCCTTTGATAGATACTGTATTCTACACAGAACTTGAATCAGAGACTCTTAATTATACAGTTGGCCCCCAACACTGGGTATTCAGTGACATGCATTCACTTCCAGAGATTTTTAAGAGTTTAAAATTGTTCAAGCTTGCTTCAAACATTTTTTGTGCATTCAATCCCTGTGGTACTACATATTTCTGCATTTAAATGGTATATTTGAAGTTAACAGTGATATTATTATTGAGGTTTATAATTCTGTCATTGTGTGTGATTCTTGAAGTTTTTGTTTCTGCTTAATTAAAACATGAAACAGTGCAAACCTTGAGGTGTAATATTTTTGTTGGTAATTGCCAATTTTGGTTTATACAATAAATATTTTGCTGAGTTTCCATAATATGTGTTGAAATTTTTTATGTTATTTTATTTTTTAAAAAAATCTTATTTGAGAGAGAGAACAAGAGAGCATAAGCAGGGGGAGCATCAGTACTGTAAGTGGATAATAACGCTTAGATTAGAATAGTGACCTTGAATCAAGGGATTGACTTAGAAACATTTTTAACAAAAAGTGTTTCTGACCAGGTGCTAGTTGTCAGTGTTTTTTAGACTGCTCTGATTTAAGTTAACTGGGATATTTATTTTAAATGACATGACCCCTCCCTTGAAGATTTTTTAAAAAATAATTTAAAAAAATTTTTAAAATATATATTATTAGCCCCAGGGGTATAGGTCTGTGAATTGCCAGGTTTACACACTTCACAGCAGTCACCATAGCACATACCAGTGTCCATAACCCCACCACCCTCTCCTCCCGCCCCCGCCACCCTAAGTTTGTTTTGTGACATTAAGAGTCTCTTATGTTTTGTATCCCTCCGATCCCATCTTGTTTCATTTATTCTTTCCTGACCCCCCAAACGCCCCACGTTTCATCTCCACTTTTTCTTATCAGGGAGATCATATGATGGTTGTCTTTCTCTGATTGGCTTATTTCACTAAGTTTCATCCAGGTTGTCACAAATGGCAAGATTTCATTTCTTTGATGGTATTAGTATATAGTATAGTATATAGTATTCCAGTGTATATATATATACACCACATTTTCTTTATCCATTCATCTGTTGATGGACATCTAGGTTCTTTCCATAGTTTGGCTATTGTGGACATTGCTGCTATAAACATTCGGGTGCACATGCCCCTTCGGATAACTACATTTGTATTGTTAGGGTAAATACCCAGAGGTGCAATTGCTGGGTTGTAAGGTAGGTCGTAAGGTGTTTTCAACATTTTGAGGAACCTCCATGCTGTTTTCCAGAGTGGTTGCACCAGCTTGCATTCCCACTACCTGTGTAAGAGGGCTCCCCTTTCTCCACATCCTTGCCAGCATCTGTCATTTCCTG